>NW_027590674.1:0-212400 GCF_964213995.1 Mustelus asterias
TTTCCTCACTCTCCATGTCTGTGTCTTGTGTCCCTCTCTCCATCTCTCCCTCTCCCTCTCTGGGAATCTGTGAAGAATATCCACAAACATCAGTCAGCCATTTGGCGTTTCTTCACAGTGGCCATTTTATGTGAACGCAGCACTGAGATATTTCTGATTGAGTTGTCTCCTCGCTAAGGTGTTAGTATTTTAAATGTGAGAGAGAAGCAGCTTTGGAGACAAAAACGAGGGTTGTATATTTCTCTGTGTCTGTGTGTGACTGCATGTCTGTCTAATCTGTGTGTGTGTCTCTGTGTGTATCCGTGTGTCTGTGTAAGTGCCTGTCTCTCTCTGTGCATGTCTGTGTGTGTGTCTGTGTCTTTGTGTGTCACTGTGTATCTCCGTGTGTGTGTGACTGTTTGCGTGTTACTTTGTGTCACTGTGTCTGTGTGCGTGTCCATATTGGTGCGTGTCTCCGTTGTGTGACTGTGTGTGTGTGAGACTGTATGTGTGTGTGTGTGACTGGGTGTGTGAGACTGTGTCTGTGTGTGTGTCTGTGTCTTTGTGTGTCACTGTGTATCTCCGTGTGTGTGTGACTGTTTGAGTGTTACTTTGTGTCACTGTGTCTGTGTGCGTGTCCATATTGGTGCGTGTCTCCGTTGTGTGACTGTGTGTGTGAGACTGTATGTGTGTGTGTGTGACTGGGTGTGTGAGACTGTGTCTGTGTGTGTGTCTGTGTCTTTGTGTGTCACTGTGTATCTCCGTGTGTGTGTGACTGTTTGAGTGTTACTTTGTGTCACTGTGTCTGTGTGCGTGTCCATATTGGTGCGTGTCTCCGTTGTGTGACTGTGTGTGTGAGACTGTATGTGTGTGTGTGTGACTGGGTGTGTGAGACTGTGTGTGTGTGTGTGACTGTGTGTGTGTGACTGTGTGTGTGTGTCTCTGTGTTTGTGTGACTGTGTGTGTGTGTGTGTGTGTGACTGTGTGTGTGTCTGTGTGTGCCCATTTGGTGCGTCATTCTAATTAAATTTTTTTATGGGGTGTTTTACTTGCAATCTTGTGTTTATTTGAATTCAGATTATCTGTGAGAGTTACTATGGCCGTTTAAGGCGATGTGCTCTGTGGTCATTTTAGATAATATTTGCTGTGTTAATTTTATATGAAAATGTAATTTTATTTGTTCCATTGAAGTCAATAAGATGTGATCATTAATCATATTTTCTGTGTTCATGTTAATGGATATTTTGGTGGATTTCTACATGTTTTCTCTTTTGCCGTTTTGAATAATCGTGTCCATCTCGATCAGGTCGCCCCTCAGTCTTCCCTGCTCCAACGAAAACAACCCAAGTCTACCCAACCTCTCTTCATAACTGAAATGCTCCATCCCAGGCAGCATCCTGGTGAATCTCCTCTGCATCCTGTCCAGTGCATTCACACCCTTCCTATAATGTGGCGACCAGAACCGCACACAGTGCTCCAGCTGTGGCCTCACCAAAGTTCTGTATAACCCCAACATGACTTCCCTGCTTTTCAAATCTCTGCCACAATTGATAACTCCCTCTGTAAATTTAGAAACCCTACAGTGCTGTAGGAGGCCATTCGGCCCATTGTGCCTGCACCGACAACAATCCCACCCAGGCCCTATTCCTGTAACCCCACATATTTACCCTGCTAATCCCCCTGACACTAAGGGGCAATTTACCATGGCGACTCAATCTAAACTGCACATCTTTGGACTGTGGGAGGAAACCGGAGCACCCGGAGTAAACCCACTCAGACACGGGGATAATTCTCTCTGGACCCTCACCAGTGGTGACCACAGCTGTATACTCGATCCTAACTGTGGTCTACACTTTATATGCTCTGTTTTTATATGTTTTTATATGTGTCTCTATATGACCTGTTTGTGAACTGAAATCCCACTCACCTGATGAAGGAGCAGCGCTCCGAAAGCTAGTGGCTTTTGCTACCAAATAAATCTGTTGGACTTTGACCTGGTGTTGTGAGACTGCTTACTGCATTCTATACATCAGCCAGTAAAGTATTCCATCTGCCGTTCGAAACCGCCTTATCGAGCTGTCCTGCTACCCTCAGGAATCAGTGGACACTCAGTCTAAGATCCCTCTATTCACACACACGGAGATCATATGAGAGAGAGAGGGGGGATTGTTATGGGAGATTAAAAGGCCCAATGTGTCATATGGTCTCAATCTGCTGTCTCTCTGCCTCAGAATTATTCAATACCGGCTCGGAGTGTGTGCATCACCAGAATCAAACACACGCCGCTGTTCTTTACATCCAACCCTGCAGCTCGGCCTGGTGTCCCCTTTGCCACAGCAGGGTGTGGTGTGAGTTTGGATCTCTCCATCATATTGGGAGTCACCGGCAATGGCTCCCACTTCAGCACTGACACTGTTCGGGAATGAAGCAAATACAAAAGGACATTCTGAGGGCCCTCTGAGATTAGGCCTTGAATCGAGGCCTAGTCACAGAGGCTGCATTAAACCTCGGGGACAGAGGACAGTTTTCTCCCCGCCCTCCCCCAGTGAATGAGGACAATCCTCTCCAGCCCCGAAACTGCCCCAGACACGACTGGAAGGAGTGAGAGGGAAAAGGGAGCCAGTGATCCCCAGACCCTGCCCCTTCCACCTCCCCCCCCCCCCCGCGCATTAAAACAACAAATCACGTTGGGATTTTCCTCGACTTTATTCCAAGATGCAACACAGAAGCAAATAGGCGGAGCAACGGGGAAGGATTGCAGGAAAGTGAGTGAAAAAACGCCCTCGCCCTCTCTCTCCCCCTCCCTCCTCCTCCACCTCATTCTCTCCCCCTACTCTTGCCCTCTCTCTGTCGCTCCCCACATTCTAGAACCTTTGATCTCTCCCCCTTGCACACTCTGCCTCCCTCACATTTTCCCCTCTTTTCCACTCCCTCTCCCACTGATTCTCTTCCCCTCCCCCTCAGTCTTCCCCCTCACTCCCTCCCTCAATTCCTTCCCTTTCACTCTCTTCCCCCTCCGTCTCTGCCTTCACACTCTCCCCTTTACTTTCCACCCCTTAGTTTCTCTCCCTTCACACTTCCCCACTCGCCCTCCCCTCTCTCTCTTCCTCACTCTCTTCGTCATCACTCTCTCCCTTCCCCTTCAGTGTCTTCCCCCTCAGTTTTTTCCATTACACTATTCCGCCTCAGACCTTCCACTCTCTTCCCCCGCCACTCTCTTCCCCCTCAGTCTTTTCCATCACACTATCCCGCCTCAGACACTCGACTTCACTATCCGTCCCATCAGCCTCTCTCCCGCTTATGCTCTCTCCCCTCAGTTGCTCTTCACTTACTCTCCCCCTTACACTCTCCCCATCAGTTCCTCTCCCCGTTCTCTCCCTCCTCTGACTCTCTCCCTCATTCTTCACCTTTCTCCTCCTCACTCCATCTCTGCTCACTTTCTCCCCTTCACTCTACCTCTCATTCTCTTCTCTCTCCCCCTCACTCCCTCCCCTCTATCTCTCCGCTTCACCCTTCCCCTCCCCCTGCGTCCCTCGCACTCCCCTCTCATTCTCTTACCCCTCATGCACTATCTTCCCGTCAGTCTCCCTCCCCTCCTCACAATCTCCCTCCCCCTCACTCTCCCTCCCCCATTCTCTCCCTCACTTTTCACCTATTCTCTCCCTCATTCTATCTCCCATGGCGCTCTCCCCTCACACCATCTCCCCTCAACCTCACTCCCTCTCACTCGCTCTTCACCTACTCCCCCCCTCACTCTTTCTGCTCACTCTCTCTCCCATTGAGTGTATTTAAGACAGAGATAGTCACGTTCTTGATTGGTAAGGGGTTCAAATGTTATGGGGGAAAGGTGGGAGAATGGGGTTGGAAACTTATCAGCCGTGATTAAATGGTGGAGGAGACTCGATGATCAGAATAGCTGAATTCTGCTCCTGTATTTTATGGTCTTTTCAGTTTCACGCTCACTGTTAGCTACAGTATTTACACTCGTCCCCCGCTCTTTATTAGCTTGTTTACGTATTAGTTTCAGCATTCCAATGATTCACAATTAGCATTTAACGAATTAACCATCCAGCATTTAATTGCAAATAACTACAGTTATAAAGATGATAAAATTAGGAATATCCATTACAATTACAGAGCAGCAACATTAACCCTTTCTCTTCCAAGACTCGATAACACAGATCATGTCACATACTGAGCAGTATGCAGTTAAAACTAGCACAGACCAGACAACACAATAAAGTTAGTTTAAATTGCAATAATAGATGATATGAATAGTTTGTTCTGACGAAATGATACTAATTTGAAAGTGATTAATTCATAGTCTTTGAAGAATTTCCCCGATTCAATGTGATGCTTTTAATAGTGTAGAATATCTACCCACTTTTCAGCGCCGGCATCTGCAACTGTAGATGGATGAAAAGCAACAATCTGACAAACACCAGGTAATATCTGTCATGGTAAAATAAACAGTTTTATAAATAATGGTAATATCTGACATCATGCATCTGTCCTGAGATCTCTGGGATAATCCAAAATAAATCATACATTCAGAAATTAAATTATGCTGAGGTGAGTGTGCAGGAACAGAGTGAAATTGTGAATTCTACCTTTCTATGCTATAGCTCTGCATCTGCTCAGTGAGATATAAGGAACAAGGAAAGAGGGAATCGCATTTCCGAGGCTCCGATCCTGTGCAATGCTGCGCCAGTGTTCCTGTGTTGCTTTCGTTCGAGGGATGTCTGTTTCAGAAGAAATGTTATCACTTGTTGTCCAAATTAAATGTTATTTGGTTACAGGGCGCTGCGATTTCATTAACCGCTGCAATGCATGGGTTTGTTGCTTGATAGTGGTTTGTGATGTGCGTTTCTGTGGGTTTATGGCTGCGTGTTGAGAGTATTTAAGAGAGATTCTGTGTTTCTCTCTGTGTCAATACGTGGATAAGAGTGTACAATTGTCTGTGTTTGTGAGTGTGTGGGTGTCAGTTTGGGCCGGTGTGTCTGGAAATAGGTGCAGGTGTGTTATCTTGGAAACAGGAATTACAGAGTGCAGCAGAGTTTACCCACTCCCATTCTGAATGGGATTAGTGTCTGATAACTGCACCAAATGTACACATTACAGTCTGAGATCATCCCCAACTACAATCTCCAGACAATATCTCCCTTGGGGAATGAGGGAACAGAGTTTATGTACAGTATCTGGTGATAAAAGGGTTAATTCACCAGCCGGGGTTTCTGCTGCAAACTCCAACCCCTGTCAATATTGTTCAATATTCACGCTGCAGGACCCGGTTCCCAGATGCAGACATGGGACTTACTAAACTTGTCTGAGACTCACAGAGAGCAGCGCCTGCAGTAGCTGGGAGCCACCAGCAGATGGTGGCATTGTGTCACTTTAATCACCAGAGAGTGAAAGAGGTTTTGAGGAGAGGCTGGTGGAGCCTTTAATTCATTCACAGAGACAGAGAGCAAACTCTGACAAGATTGACCAATCTGCCCCCTGCTGGGTACTGTCAGAATCACACACACACTGTTCTCTCTCTGGAGAATGATCTCTGCTGCTCCATTTTGAAAGGAGGTTGAAGACTCTGTTGCTGAGAACACTGACAACACATTGCTGCTTAAACAATGGTTTGCAGCAATCTTTCCTTCAATGTGGAGACTAAAACTACAACAGTTTTCCAGCTGGGAAACCAGGTAAGCAGGGAAATCAGTTCCAGGCTGGAGGGGCTGATGGAATAGGGAGGGAGCGGGGCAGGAATGAAGGGTTTGGAAGGAGCTGTCGAAGATCTTCACAATTCAGGATTTCACTGTAACCGGTGGAGCAGCAATGTTTATAGATTGAAATGTTCACATGAACACACTCAGTCCCCGTCTGGATCCCCGCAGCGGCTCCAGCTGTCTCTTTCCATTTGGACTGAACTGATTTTGCCGCAGCCTGAAACAGAGTAAAGATGAAACAGGAAATAAACAGATTGAACAACAGATTAAATAACAGGAGACTGGAGTTAATGGGACAAATCGTCTGGATCGCCAGAGACCAGACACACATCCGAAGATGAGCATCGGGACCCTGTGGATGTCCTGACGCACTGATCTACCTGGGAATTGTCCCAGAGGTATTAACTACTATTGGGGAACTCCCCTGCTGCAGTTAGAGTCAGATACTTGGGACAGAGCCACAAAGTTTACCTGGATAGTTACTCAGGTAATGTTAGACAGCTCACCACCTGGGCTAATACCTGAATAGCACAACCGAGGCCCCCAATCACTTCCCACTGATCCCCAAACAACACCTCCCACAATCTGACTAGACCCACTCAGAGTCACAGAGGTTTACAGCATGGAAACAGGCCCAGCTTGTCCATGCCACCCGTTTTTTAAAAAACCCTGAAACTAATCCCAATTACCCGCATTTGGCCCATATCCCTCTATACCCATCGTACCCATGTAACTAGCTAAATGCTTTTTGAAAGATAAAATTGTACCCGCCTCTACTACTGCCTCTGTCAGCTTGTTCCAGACACTCACCACCCTGTGTGTGAAAGAATTGTCCCTCTGGACACTTTTGTATCTCTCCCCTCTCACCTTAAACCTATGCCCTCTAGTTTTAGACTCCCCTACCTTTGCGAAAAAATATCAACCAACTAGCTGATCTAAGCCCCTCATGATTTTATAGACCTCAAAAAGTCACCCCTCAGCCTCCTACGCTCCAAGGAAAAAAGTCCCAATCTATTAGCCTCTCCTTATAACTCAACCCATCAAGTCCCAATAGCATCCTAGTAAATCTTTTCTGCACTCTTTCTAGTTTAATAATATCCTTTCCATAATATGGTGACCAGAATTGCACACACAGTATTCCAAGTGCACCATTTTGTATCTCTCCCCTCTCATTTCATACATTAACAATCACAGTCAGAGCATCTAATCAGTGTCCATGGACACATCAACTGCACTGCCCTCATCTACCTTCTTGGTTACCCCTTCAAAAAACTCAATCAAATTTGTGAACATGATTTTCCACTCACAAAGCCATGCTGACCTTCCCGAATCCGTTCTTGCATCTCTAAACGCCTGGAGATTCTGTCTCTCAAAATACCTTCCAACAATTTACCCACCACAGATGTGAGGCTCACTGGCCTGTAGTTCCCAGGCTTTTCCCTGCAGCCCTTTTTAAACAAAGGCACAACATTTGCCACTCTCCAATCTTCAGGCAGCTCACCCGTGACTATCGATGATTTAAATGTCTCGGCTAGGGGACCCGCAATTTCCCCCCTAGCCTCCCACAACGTCCTGGGATATATCTCATCAGGTCCCACAGATTTATCTACCTTGATGCGCTTTGAAACTTCCAGCACCTCCTTCTCTGTAATATGTACACTCCTCAAGACATCAATATTTATTTCCCCAAGTTCCCTAACATCCATGTTTTTCTCAAAAGTAAATACTGATGAGAAATATTCATTTAGGACCTCACCCATCTCTTGTGGATCCACACATAGATGACCTTGTTGATCCTAAAGAGGCCCTACCCTCTCCCTTGTTACTCTTTTGCCCTTTATGTATTTGTAGAAGCTCTTTGGATTCTCCTTTGCCTTATCTGCCAAAACAATCTTGTGTCCCCTTTTTGCCCTCCTGATTTCTCTCTGAACTCTACTCCTACACTCCCTATACTCTTCAAGAGATTCACTTGATCCCAGCTGCCTATGCACGTCATGTGCCTCTTTCGTCTTCTTGACCAGGGCCTCAATATCCCGAGTCATCCAGGGTTCCCGACTTCTGCCAGTCTTGCCCTTCACTATAAGAGGAATGTGTTTACCCTGAACCCTGGTTAACACACTTTTGAAAGCGTGCCACTTACCAAACGTCCCTCTTCCTTCCCACAGACTCCCCCAATTAACTTTTGAAAGTTCCTGCCTGATACCAGCAAAATTGGCCTTGCCTCAATTTAGAATATTAACTTTTGGGACAGACCTATCATTCTCCATAGCTATCTTAAAACTAATAGAATTATGGTCACTGGTCAGAAAGTGACCCCTCACTAACACTTCTATCACCTGCCCTTCCTTATTTCCCAAGAGGAGGTCAAGTTTTGCCCCCTCTCTAGTCGGGCCATCCACATACTGAATGAGAAATTCCTCCTGAAGACACTCAACAGATTTCTCTCCATCCAACCCTCTAATACTATGGCTGTCCCAGTCAATGTTGGGAAAATTAAAATCTCCGACTATTACCACCCTATCTTTCTTGGAGCTATCTGTCATCTCCTTACATATTTGCTCCTCAATTTCCCGCTGACTATTTGGCGGCCTATAGTACAACCCTATCAAAGTGATTTCCCCCTTCTTATTTCTCAGTTCCACCCATATAGACTCAGTGGCCGAACCATCGGATATATCCCCTCTCAGTACAGCTGTGATGCTTTCCCTAATCAAAAGTGCAACTCTTACCTCCTGTTCTATCTTTCCTATAGCATCTGTACCCTGGAACATTGAGCTGCCAGTCCTGTCCCTCCCTTAGCCATGTTTCAGTAATTGCTATAATATCCCAGTCCCACGTACCCATCAATGCCCTGAGTTCATCTGCCTTGCCCGTCAGGCCTCTTGCATTGAAATAAATGCAATTTAATCTGGACTTCCCTTGCTCTGTCTTGCTTCTGTCTGATGTGTCTGGTACGAGGATTACTGACACTGCCTTTACTAATTAATGTGCTCTCTTTAACTTCCGTGCTGTCTTCAAACTTCTCTTCTGTCTCCCTACTGCTTTGGATCCCACCCCCCTGCCAAACTAGTTTAAACGCTCCCGAGCTGCTCGAGCAAATCTCCCCACCAGGATGTTAGTCCCCCTCCAGTTCAAATGTAATCCATCCCTCTTGAACAGATCAGCCCTTCCCCAGAAAAGATCCCAATGAGCCAAAAATCTAAATCCCTGCCCCCTGCACCAGCTCTCAAGCCAGTCATTCATCTGCCTAATCCTCCTATTCCTACTCTCACTAGCACGTGGTACCGATAGTAGTCCTGAAATTACTACATTAGCCTTCTGCCTAAATCTCTGTATTCACATTTCAGGACCTCATCCCTTTTCCTCCCTATGTCGTTGGTACCAATATGTACAACGACCTCTGGCTGCTCACCCTCCCTCTTAAGAATGTCCTGCAATCGCTCAGAGACGTCCTTGACCCTGGCACCAGGGAGGCAACACACCATCCTGGAGTCTCGATTGCGGCCACAGAAACGCCTACCTGTGCCTCTAACTAGCGAGTCCCCTATTACTACTGCTCGCTTGCTCTTTGCCCGACCCTGTCCCACATCAGAACCAGCTGTGGTGTCACAGGCCTGGCTACTGCTGGTATCTCCCCCTGACAGGCTATCACTCCCGTAAATCATCTCTCCCTCCCCTCCAGCCCGACTACCTCCCACTAGCCCTTGAACAAATCTGACTAAACCTCCCAACTTGGCCTCATCCGTCCCAACCTCTCCTGACCTGACATAGAAACATGGAAGATAGGAGCAGGAGGCGGCCTTTTGGCCCTTTAAGCCTACTCCACCATCCATCACAATCATGGCTGATCGTCCAACTCAATAGCCTAATCCTGCTTTCTCCCCATAACCTTTGATCCTGTTCGCCCCAAGTGCTATATGCAGCCGCCTCTTGAATACATTCTTGACTATATCTCTGACTTAAACTGATTACTCAAGAACCAACCCCAACCCACTACTCTCCAAAGCTATTAACCAATCCCAACCTCCGACCACGCAACCAAATCTAACTAGACACCCAACAACATTACCAACTCCCAGCCACCATCCAAACTGCTGATTAACCCTCCAACCCAACACAATACAACTCGACCACCCTCCCGACACCCAGAACTAATCCTTGAACCTCTCCCCAGCTCCCTGACTAACGATTCATCCAGCGACACACCAACCCATTCACTCCCACAATCAACTAACACTTATGGAGCTCCCCGGGGTCACTGTGCTGTAAATAGGGTGTGCTCGCTCTACTGCGGCTCCACTCTGCTCTGATGGAGTCCCCCGGAGTCACTGTGCTGTAAATAGGGTGCGTGCTCTCTCTTCCCCAACTCTGCTCTGGTGGAGCTCCCTGGGGACACTGTGCTGTAAACAGGGTGTGCACTCCCTCTTCCTCGACTCTAGTCTGCTGTGATGGAGATCCCCGGGGTCACTGTGCTGTAAATAGGGTGTGTGCTGTCTCTTCCCCGACTCTTGTCTGCTCTGATGGAGCTCCCAGGGTCGCAGTGCCGAAGATCCTGGGAGAAATATGCAGCAGTTTCAGGTTGGGAGAATTTTTAAACATACCGGCAATCTGCTTACCATTGCTGCTGCTTGTAAGGTTCAGGCCCATTTATATTTTAAATCCATTTATATTTTAATTGTTACACTAAAAATTAACACAAACACTCACGAGATCCGTTCCAGACTCCTGCAGGTCAGTATGAGGCGGCGGAGAGCAGGGACAGATTGATATGTGAAGGAGTTTAATCCCAGGTACAGAATCCTCAGTGACTGTTTTGTACTGAGAGCGGAGGCGAGATCCTCAGCACAAGAATCCGTGAGAGCGTTATCACTGAGACTGGAGACCAGAGAGAGGAATATCAGGAATCAGGCTCAATCCCCAGTGTTTTAAATAATACTGTTAATAACAATAATAATGTACTGTATGAGACATTCCAAAAACACAACCTGCATTTCTGTAGAATGAGGAAATACTCAATGCTGAAAATGAAATATAAATAAACTGGAAATGCTCAGCAGGTTAGCTAAATACATGTGAAGAGAGAAACAGGGGTAAAGTTTGAGTTTCCATTGGAACTGGGAACGGGCAGTGAATTGACAGGTTTGAAGTGACAGCGGTGGGTGGCTGGGGAAGAAACAAAGAAAGGACAAACTGGAATTACAGGAGTGATTAAATGATAAAAGTGATGATGGGACAGGACCATAATCACAGGATCCCCGTGTCCTTCCTCGGAGTGGCTCGGGAGGGACATGGGATGGTCAGTGGTTTGGGAATGCAGTTTGTGGTGAGGTTGAAGATAATGGCTGTGATTTTACCAGAAGCTCTGAAGTCCCAACATGGGGATTGGAAATGGGTGGTGTGTCCGTGTGGGCAGGATAGGCAGAGTTATGAAGGTGATATTGGCAGAGGCGGACAATTAACGGCTGGCAGGCAGGGGGAGCTGCCCACTGAGGCAGCCTTGGCAGGGGGCAGTCCCAGTTCAGGCAATGCTGGCAGCATCTCCAAAGGCAGCCAGCAGGACTTTCAAAGAGCAGCTCTGGAGGGAGCAGCGAGGGAGCTCTGCTTATTGAATGAAGGACTGAAATGTCAGAAACCAGAGCAAGCCCCTGGAGGGGCTCCTCCCGGCTGCTCAGGCTCAGAGGGAGTTCCTGTTCCCTCAGGATGGGAGGAGATTATCCCATCGGTACAAGCCAGTCTGGATGGAGATTGCTGGGAGGTGAGCAGGTTTCAGACACGTGGTTACAAAGTGGAAAAGGATCAATGTCCTGATGTGTTCTGCCACGGTGAGTGCAGCACAGCCTGATATGTGAATAAGGATGAGAGGGAAATTGTAGAAAGAACATCTCCACCCAGACACTGGCAATGCAAAGGACTTGCAGAATGCCATTGGCTGTCCTGTCTGGAGACAATACACATCTCTGTAACCTGTGCTTAATGCTCCCTTCTCTCACATTATCTGTCTCTTTAAGACCTGGTTGGCTGTCGGGATTCGCATTCTAATCAGTATTCTGGAACTTGATTTTGTGTCTCTGGGTCCTGTTTGAGAGCAGATTTCCACTCCATCTGACGAAGGAGCAGCGCTCTGAAAGCTAATGGTATTTGCTACCAAATAAACCTGTTGGACTTTAACCTGGTGTTGTTAAAACTCTTACAATGCAAAGGCAGCAGCATTGACTGTCAGAGACATGTCCATTAGGCTGGCACCAGCATAGGCTAGAGCAGGGTTGACCAACATATTCACTGGGCAAACAAACGTCAATGTTTTTCTCACTCAAGCGGCCGATGAGTAAATTTCAGAATGATAAAGTTTGGCACAGCAGAAATTTCAATTAAAAACTAAACTGAGATATGAAAAGAAACAACTTGCTGAGCACAATAATGAGTAATAAATAAAGATGATTATTAGAGTTTAATCCTCATCAATCACAAATTGTTTCTCTCCCACATTTGCTGCAGATTGGCTCAAAAACCCAGCAGCAGCAAACATGGGAAAGAAACGGGATGTGATTGGAGGAGCAGCTCCATGCTGAGTCTTCCATTCAAACTGAACTGTGTGACTGAGATTCTGGAAACTCGCTCCGGGGGCCGCATTGAGGGGCTTCGAGGGTCACATTCGCCCCTTGGTCCACACGTTGGACAACCCTGGGCTAGTGCATGTGTTTGATGAGTGAGTAACAATTTATGTGTTTGGAAAGAGAGCAAACATCATCAGGGAATGAGTGAAGAGTGGAGAAATCCAGGTCTTGCCATCCTTACGCCAATGGAAGATGAAGTGCTGGATCAGGAAGGCCTGGGGGCAGAGTGGGTAATTACTGCTGGTGAGATGGGTTGAGTGGGAGGCCTAATGAATGGGCACAGGAGAGCGCCTGGTGAGGACAAAACATAGAGCTTGTTTATCCATCACTGGTCACAGAGAGCAGTCTGAAGGACGTATTGGGATAGGAACAAAATAACTAGGAGCTGCAGAAGGCCATTCAGACCCTCGAGCATACTCCATCACGGCTGATCTAATTGTAGTCTCAACTCTTTTCCCTGTCGCTCCCCCGTAACCCTTGATTCGCTTCTCAATCCAAAATCATTCTTAACTCAGCCTTGAATATATTCAATGATTCTGCCACCACTAGTCTCCAGGGAAGAGAATTCCACTGACCAGCCACCATCTAAAAAATAAATTTCTCCTCATCTCAGTCTTAACGGACTGACAATTACATTTTAAAATCTGTCCCCTTGTTCTGGTTTCTCTTACAAGAAGAAACAGCCTCTCAGCAATGACCCTGTCTCATCCCCTCAATGCGATCACCTTTTAATCTTCTGAACTTTCCGAGATATTGCTCCAATTTGCTCAAATTTTCCTCGTAAAATAAACCTCTCCATCCCAGGAATCAGCCGAGTGAACTTTCTCTGAGCTGGTTCTAATACAGTTCTATCATTTTTAAAATAAAGAGCTCAACATTATACACATTACTCCAGTTGTGATCTCATGAAGGTCGTGTAAAGCTGCAGCAAAACCTTCTTACTCTTACCTTCCATTCCTATTGCAATAAGAACGTTAAGAAACAGGAGCAGGAGTCATCCATTCTGTCCTTCAAATCCACTCCATCATTCAATGTGACCATGGCTGATCCTCTGCTTCAACACCATTTCCAGCATTATCCCTGCATTCCTTGATTCACCAGCATTCTAATGGAAAACAAATACCCCTCATCTCAGCCTAAATAACTGCCCTTTATTCTCAGACTGTGTCCCAGGTTTCAGACCCTCCAGCAAGGGGAAACATCCTTTCTGCATCTGGCCAATTGAACCCCATAAATTAGTGGAGGTTTGAATAAGTTCAGCGATCATTCTTCTAAAGGCCTGAGAATAAAGTGTTTTTGTTCCTCATAGGACAACCCATCTGTCCCTGGACCTATTTTAGTGAACCTTCTTTACATGCCAAGTACATCTTTGCTTCGGGCAGGAGACCAAAACTGTTCACAATACTCCAGGTTGGTCTCATCAAGGCTGCATATAATTGCAGGAAGACATCTTTTCCCTCAACTCAAATCCTCTTAGAATAATAGCTAATATACCATTTGTTATCTTAATTGCTCTCATCTTAGCTTTCAGTGCCTCATGAACAAGGTATCAAATTGCCTTAATTGGAGTTGCCTTAATTTCTGTTTTTTCTACAAAATTAGATAACCTCACATTTTCCCGCCTTGTCATCCAGCTGGCAATCCTTTGGCCGCTCCCTGAGCCTCTCCACATCCCCTTGAAACATCTTTGCATCCTCCTCACAATTCAGATTTTCACCTAGTTTTCCATTATTCGCAAATTTGGAAATATTATATTTGATCCCCACATCCATATCATTGATGGAGATTCTGAATAGCTGAGACCCAAACACTGATCCCTGCCGTACTCCACTAGTTAGAGGCTGTCAACCCAAAAGTAACCCACTTATTCCAACTCCTTGTTTCTGTCCATTAATCAGTTCTCAATCCATGCTGGTATATTCCTCCCAATCCCACGTGCTCCAATTTTATTTAATAACCTCTTGTGTGTGAATCATGCAACTATAGAATCCCTAGTGTAGGAATCGTCATTCGGCCCATCGAGACACACTGACAGAGTAATTTACCAAGGTCCGCTCCCCATAAACTCACAAATTTACTCGGGCTAATCCACCTAACCTACATACCTTGGGACACTAAGGGCAATTTTACCATGACCAATCCATCTACCATGCATATCTTTGGAGTGTGGGAGGAAACCGGAGCACCCAAAGGAAACACACGCAGACACGGGGAGAATGTGGAAACTCCACACAGTCACCCAAGGCTGGAATTGAACCCGGGCCCCTGGCTGTGATGCAACAATATTAACCACTGTGTCACCGTGCCAGCCTTTCATAAATCCATGTTGGCCCTGTCTAATCCTGCCATTAATTTCGAAGTGTTCTGTTATCACTTCCTTTATTATAGATTATTATAGGATTTCCATACCATCAATGTCAGACTAATAGATCTGCAGTTGCCCGGTTTCCCGTAACCCCACATATTCACGCTGCTAATCCACCTAACCTACACATCTTGGACACTAACGGGCAATTTAGCATGGCCAATCCACCTAACCTGCACAGTTTTTTTGGACTATGGGAGGAAACAGGCGCAGCCGAAGGAAACCCACACAGACACGGGGAGAACGTGAGAACTCCACAAACAGTCGTCCAAAGCTGGAATGAATCCGGGAATCTGACGCTGTGAGGCAGCAGTGCCAACCCCGGTGCCACATCTTCACTTAATCTAATACAGTCCTTGAATTAGCAACGGCTGGAACACTTCTGCTGCTGTTTTTCAACTGAAAGGAATCTATTTTTGTTGGAAACGCCACACATTTGCACATCACCATGTCTAAAACAGCTTGTTGTGTGATTGGCACTGGAACGTGCTTCTCCAAGAAATTGCTTGAATAGATTCTGTGAACCAATCTCTTATTCAACTTTTGACAATCTGAGCTATTTATACAGTAAATAGAAGAAGCCACAGGAGCATTGACCTACAGAGGGATCTGTGTGTACAAGTCTACAGATCCCTGAAAGTAGCAACACAGGTGGATGAGGTGGTCAAGAAGGCACATAGCATGCTTGTCTTCATCGACCGGGGCAGAGTATAAAAGTTAGCAAGTTATGTTAGAGCTGTATGAAACTTTATTTGGCCACATTTGAATAATTCTTGCAGTTCTGTTCTCCACACTACCAGAATGATGTGGATGCTTTGGAAAGGGTGTAAAGAAGGTTTACCAGAATGTTGCCTGGTCAAGGAGGGTTACGTTATGAAGAGAGGTTGTATAAACACGGATTGTTTTCACTACAAAAAGGGAGGCTGAGGGGTGACCTGATGGAGGTATCCACAATTATGAGAGGCATCAATATGGTGGATAGTCAGAGACTTTTCTCCAGGGTGGAATGATCAACTACAAGAGGGCACAGGATAAAGGTGGGAGGGGCAAAGTTTATGGGAGACGTGTGGGGAAGATTTTCACACAGAGGGTGGTGGGTGCCTTGAGTGCCCTGCCAATGGAGGTGGTGGAAGCAGGCACGTTACCAATGTCCAACATGAATCTTTATAGACACATGAACAGGAGACGAACTGAGGAATAGAAACTGCGAATGGGCAGTAAGTACTGGGTCTGAATATGGATTAGGAGTCAGGCTTGGTGTGCCGAAGGGCCTGTTACAGTGTTGTATGCTTCTTTGTTCTTCTTTGCATATGGAGATTAAAACCACCCGTGATTATTGCAGTATGCTTTTACAAGACCCCATTATTATGACTATTGTCAGGGGCCTATGAATGATTCCACAAGTGACCTTTTAAACTTTGTTAATTCTTATCTCTAACCAAGCTGATTCTGCATCTTGATCATTGGAACTAAGTTCACCTCTCGCTGCTGTAGTGTCACCTGTGACTAACAGAGAAACTCCACCACCATGTCCTGTCCTCCATTTACTGTCATCCACTCAAATCTCCCCCTTTTCACAAATCAATTGATGCGGTGCCCGGGGAGAGCTGTGCACATCTGAGGAGGAGGAGAGGACCTCAGAGGGTGAACCATAACATTATTCCCCCACTCCCTGGACATAAAGATTTGTGGGACTGACATCCCATTGCTCAGGGATCAGAGAGAGAAGCAACAGGAGTCAGAGGAAAAGCAGTTTTCCTTATTCATAACTGACGCCAATAGTAATGGGCAGTGTTTTTTTATACAAATACCAGTGGTGAAATTATATTGTTGAATATGCAGTTATTATAAACACAATCTCACACAGTCTGCTACTTACTGCAGTTTCTGTATTTTACAGTCCGGATTCCTCAGAGCCACAGACAGCAGTTTCACTCCTGAATCTCCCAGTTTATTGTAACCCAGATTCAGATCTGTCAGTGAGCGATTTGTACTGAGAGCAGAGGCCAGGTCCTCGGCACAAGAATCTGAGAGATCGTTACGAAAAAGACTGGAGATCAGAGAGAGGAAAATAACAGAAATCAGGGTAAATCAACAGTGTTTTTAAGAATAAGATCATTAACAATAATAATGTACAGCGCGGGACATTCAGGAAACACAACTTCAGTTCACAACGAAGGCAAAATAGCATTGATGCTGTAAATCTGAAATATGAATAAAATATGTTAGGAATTCTCAGCAGGACAGGCAATATCTGTGAAAACAGAAACAGATTTAGTTTCAGTTCAATTAGCTAAAATTAGAACTTGGAAGTAGCGGTGAATTAAATTGTTTTAAGTGACAGGGAGCTGGGGATGGGCGGGTGACAAGGAAAGAACAAAATGGAAGTGCCGGAGTGATTAAATGACAAAAAGGATGATGGTGAAAGGGAAGAGCACAGGATTCCCATGTCCTTACCCTGAGTCACAGGGAGGGACATGGGATGGTCAGTGGCTCAGGAATGGAGTGTGTGGTGGGGTTGAAGATGATGAGAGAGAAACCTTTTTCACGATACCAGTGGTACGGGTCTGGAATGTACAGTCTGGAAGTGTGGTGGAGGCAGGCTGATTCGAGGCATCACAGAGGACAGTTGATGAACATGCGAATGAAACAATGTGCAAAGATACGAGGAGAATGCAGTAGAATGAGACAAATTCCTAATCCTAGTTTGGTGAGCCAGTGCAGACACATTTCGCCTCGTGGTGCTCCGCAATAATTCTGTGAAGATAATGGTTGGAAATGTATCGAGATTTTAACTGGAAGCTGGTGATGTTGCAGTGTAAACAGGGTGAGGTAATTTAGCCAGTGTCCACAAAGGGCCATTGGTATCTCTCTCAGGTAGAATCAGAGAATTGTTACAGAGCAGAAGGAGACCATTCGGACCATGCTCTCTGCACTGACTCTCTAAATGAGCAATTTACTAAGTGTCATTCCCCCAAATTCTCCCCGTAACCCTGCACAATCTTCCTTTTCAGATCATAATCCAATTCCCTTTGGAAATTTTCAACTGAACGTGTCTCCACCACACTCTCAGACAGTGAACTCCAGCCCTTAACCACTCGCTGCAGGAGAAGTCCCGGTTCAGGCAATGCTGGCACGGGCAGCACTTTGATAGGCAGCAGCTCTGGAGAGACCAGTGAGGAAGACCTGGTTAAGAACACAGGGCTGGAATGGGAGGAGAAAGGTTAAACTCAATTCAATGATGCACTTGGCAACACTTGGTACTCTTCCCCAAGGCTACGTGAGTTTGGAGCAAATTGCTGTTCTCTCAGGACTGGACAGTATCTGCCACATCAATCCAAGTATATCGGGATGGAGATTACTGGAGACCTGAGTAGGCGTGGGTAATATGGTTGCATGAGGCAAAAGGATGAATAACTTGCCAAGTTCTGACAAGGTGGTGAAGCATTTTATAGCATATAATCTGAGGCATATGGGGTCGAATGAGAATGAAAGTGAAATGGTAGAAAGGCCATCCCCACACAGACACAGGCAATGCTCAGACAGCAGCATCGACTGTCAGAGACATGTCAGCCTCTCTCTGCAGAGTTCTAGTTAGTCAGCTAACTCTAGCACTGTGAGAATGGGATGGTCAGAGGCAAGAGGCTTTCCCTGCGTAGACATGGCGGTCAGTCAGGTTCTCACCAGCATAGGCTTGTGTCTTTGATGGGAGAGTAACAATGGAACTTTATGTGCCTGTAGAAGAGAGCACGAAACGTCAGGGAATGAAGTAAAAATGCTGACAGCGTCCAGATCTTGTAATCCTTACACGTAGAATTAGCAGCGCTGGAGCTGGGAGAACAGCAGATAGTGTGGGAAATCGCTGATTGCGATATTGGTTGTGGAGCTGAGAGTGTGCGGTCAAATGGATGGACACAGGAGACTCTCTGGCACCTGTAACATACAGGGCTCGTGTGCCCATCACCGGTCACATGGACCCGGCTGAAGGACGTGTTGGAATGTACATTTTGTTACAAACTATGTCTTGAAGAAATATACTGAACATTGAAGGATATTGAATTCGATGATCACCCATGAACAAAATGAATGGTGGAGCAGGCTCGAAGGGCCGAATGGCCGACTCCTGCTTCTAGTTTCTATTTTAATCATGTTTCTCTGCAGGTTATGTTGTCGGCACCGTGCTATCTGTAGCCGGTTTCCTTTATTGTTACTGGAGCAGTATAATTGACATCATGTTGATTTTAATCTGAACTAATGCAGTGTTCTGTTGTTTCAGTGTTTCCCCTGGGATGGCAGAGTAGAGCTTGATTGCGGGTGATTGACAGGTTATGTCATGTGACTGAGGGACAGCTATTTTTCACAGAGCATTCTAGTTTTTATTCTGCTTTCAGAAGCTGCTTGAAGTTAAGACAAACAGCAGTGCTGTTTCCCTCTCTGAAGTTGGAGTTTTTTCTGTTTAAGTGTTGCTGTGTTGGAGGCTGTCAGAGACTGGGGTTACCTCTCTGCGGTTGGGCTGTTCGGAGGCGACATCCGTCTCTGAAAACAATTGTCTGTTGGCTCTCCAGAAGTGGTAAAAAGCTGGAAATCGACATCACGTGAGCTTACTTGTTTTTGTGCTAACAAATGTTGGAGAAGGCTGTATGTCTGTGGGTATTGCTTTATATTGGAACAACAGAGATAGCGAGCTGTTAAGAGTTATACTGTGTCATGTTTAAGTCTTGCAATTGGTAAAGGTTATGCTAATTCTTGTTGTTATATTCTAACTGCATTCTTAAATAAACTGTGTTTGAAAAAAGCATCCTAGTGGGTCACTTGATTCATACCTGGAGTGAAACACCTCATGCTCATCAATGCCAAAATCAAATGTAAAACCAAGGGTCCAGTCTAACTTCACAAAACACCTTGGAGTTTCTGGTCTGCATCTTAACAATTGCCTCCATTCACTCTTTACTCTTCCTCACAAATCAAGGGCTGTGTGACTGGGTGACGTGTGCCCCCTTTAAGCATGTGAATGGGTCCTCAGAGTCACCGTCACATTATTCCCCTACACCCAGGGCACAAAAATCAATGTGATTACATTCCACTGCATTGGGATCAGAGAGAGATAAATCACAGGAATCAGTGAAAATTCAGGTTCTGGTTCGTAACTTCCAACCCCTGGGCCTTTATAGAGTTTTTCAGCACAGAAAGAGGCCCTTCGGCCCATCGTGTCTGTGTCAGCCATCAAGACCAATCTATTCTAATCCATTTCCAGCACTTGCTCCATGGCCTTGTCTGCTGTGGCATTTCAAGTGCTTGTCTGAATGCTTCTTAAATGTTGCGAGTGTTCCTGACTCCACCACCCTTTCAGACAGTGAGATCCAGATTCCCACCACCCTCTGGGTGAAAAAACTTTTCCACAGAACCATAGAATCCCCACTGTGCAGAAGGTGCCCAATCGCCTCATCGACTCTGCACTGATTGTCCGAAAATGCCAGGCCCACACAACTGCTTATCACTGGACATTTATCATGGCAAATCCACTGAAACTACATATCTTTGAACATGAAATGATAATTTAGCATGGTCGATCCACCTAATCTACACATCTTT
This sequence comes from Mustelus asterias, assembly GCF_964213995.1. NCBI lineage: Eukaryota > Metazoa > Chordata > Chondrichthyes > Carcharhiniformes > Triakidae > Mustelus > Mustelus asterias. Next base: position 20,271 of record NW_027590674.1, read on the forward strand.
GGACTGTGGGAGGAAACCAGAGTACCTGACAGAAACACGCACACATGGGGGGAACATGCAAACCCCACACAGGCAGTCACCCGAGGCCAGAATTAAACCAAGGTCCCTGACGTTGTGAGGCAGCAATGCTAAACACTGTGTCATCTTCAATTCTCCTCTGAAACCCCTCCCCAAAGCCTTAAATCTATGCCCCTGGTTATTGTCTCCTAAAACGAAGGGGTAAGGTTTATTTCTATAATTTGATACAACTCCACATGGTCGTCCCCCAGCCTTCCCTGTCTGAAAAAAACAACAGGAGCATTGACATACAGATGGATCTGTGCGTACTTGTCCACTGATCCCTGAAAGTGGTAACACAGGTGGATAACTTGGTCAACAAGGCATGCAGCATGCTTGCTTCATTGGCCAGGGCATCAAGTATCAAAGTTGGCAAGTTATGTTACAGCTGTATTAAACTTTAGTTCGGCCCAACATGGAATATTGCGTGCAGTGCTGATCGCCAGACAACCAGAAGGATGTGGCTGCTTTGGAGAAGGTGCAAGGAAGGTTTACAAGGATGTCGTCTGGTCTGGTTGAGGTATGAAGAGAAGTTGAATAAACTCGGATTGTTTTCACTGGAAAGACGGAGGCTGAGGGGCGACCTGATAGAGGCAGATATATGGTTGATAGTTGGAGTCTTTTCCCCAGGGTGGAAATGTCAACTCCAAGACGGGACAGTTTGAAGGCAAGAGGGGGAAAGTTTAGAGGAGACGTGCGGGGAAAGTTTTCACATAGAGGGTGGTGGGTGCCTCGAATGCACAGCCAGTGAAGTTGACGGAAGCAGGAACGTTCCCAATGTTCGAGGTTTATCTTGATAGAAACATGAACGGGAGATGAACAGAGGAATAGAAACTGCGTATGAGCAATAAGTACTGGGTCTGAATAAGAATGAGTCGTTGCCGCAGGCTTGGTGGGTCGAAGGGCCTGTTACTGTGCTGCATGACTCTTTGTTCTTCTTTGTACATGAATGTTAAAATCACCCGTGATTATTGCAGTTTGTTTTTACAAGACCCCATTAATATTCCTGTGTACTGTGTCGGAGATTCTGAATATTGTTAGGAGCCTATAAATGATTCCCACAAGTGATCATTTAACTTTGTTAATTCTTATCTCTACCCAAACTGATTCTGCATCTTGATCATTGGAACTAAGTTCACCTCTCGCTACTGTACTGACATCTGTTACTAACAGCGAGACTCCACCACCATGTCCTGTCCTCCATTTACTGTCATCCACTCACTCTCCCCCCTTTTCACAAATCAATGGATGTTGTGCCCGGGGAGAACTGTGCACATCTGAGGAGGAGGAGAGAATCTCACAGGGTGCACCATAATGTTATTCCCCCACACCCTCAACATAAGGATTTGTGGGACTGACATCCCATTGCTCAGGGATCAGAGAGAGAAGCAACAGGAGTCAGAGGAAAAGCAGTTTTCCTTATTCATAACTGATGCCAATAGTAATGGGCAGTGTTTTTTATACAAATACCAGTGGTCAAATTATATTGTTGAATATTCAGTTATTATAAACACAATCTCACACAGTCTGCTACTTACTGCAGTTGCTGTATTTTACAGTCCGGATTCCTCAGAGCCACAGACAGCAGTTTCACTCCTGAATCTCCCAGTTTATTGACACCCAGATCCAGATCTATCAGTGAGCGGTTTGTACTGAGAGCAGAGGCCAGGTCCTTGGCACCAGAATCGGTGAGTTCGTTACCAGACAGACTGGAGATCAGAGAGAAAAATAACAGGAATCAGGGTAAATCCACAGTGTTTTTAAGAATAAGATCATTAACAATAATAATGTACAGCGCGGGACATTCAAGAAACACAACTTCAGTTGATATAGAAGGCAAAATTCTATTGATGCTGTAAATCTGAAATATGAAAAAAATATGTGGAAAATCTCAGCAGGACAGGCAGCATCTGTGAAGAGAGAAACAGATTTAGTTTCAGTTCAATTAGCTAAAATTAAAACTTGGGAGTAGCAGTGAATTAAATGGTTTTAAGTGACAGGGAGCTGGGGATGGGCGGGTGACAAGGAAAGAACAAAATGGAAGTGCCGGACTGATTAAATGACAAAAAGGATGATGGTGAAAGGGAAGAGCACAGGATTCCCATGTCCTTTCCCTGAGTCACAGGGAGGGCCATGGGATGGTCAGTGGCAGGAATGGAGTGTGTGGTGGGGTTGAAGATGATGAGAGAGAAACCTTTTTCACACTGGCAGTGGTTCGGGTCTGGAACTCACAGCCGGGAAGTGTGGTGGAGGTCGGCTGCATCGAAGCAGTCAAAAAGGAATGAGATGATTATTTGAATATAAAGAATGAGCTAGGATACGAGAAAAAGGCTGGAGAATGACACAAATGCCGAATGCTAATTTGGCGAGCTGGTTCAGACACGATGGTCCAAATGGCGTCATTGTGCTCCGTAAGAATTCTGTGATGATAATGGTTGGAAATGTTATCGATATTTCAACTGGAAGTTGGTGATGTTGCAGTGTGGACAGTGTTAGTAGCCATAGTCCTCAATAAAATGTTAATACTGATAGGCAAAGGGATCTCGGTGTACAGGTACACAGGTCACTGAAAGTGGCAATGCAGGTGGAGAAGGTAGTCAAGAAGGCATACGGCATGCTTGCCTTCATCGGCCAGGGTATTGAGTTTAAAAATTGGCAAGTCATGTTGCAGCTTTATAGAACCTTCGTTAGGCCGCACTTAGAATATAGTGTTCAATTCTGGTCGCCACTCCACCAGAAGGATGTGGAGGCTTTGGAGAGGGTACAAAAAAGATTACGAGGATGTTGCCTGGTATGGAGGGCAGTAGCTATGAGGAGAGGTTGGAGAAACTTGGTTTGTTCTCACTGGGGCGACGCAGGTTGAGGGGAGACCTGATAGAAGTCTACAAGATTATGAGAGGCATGGACAGAGTGGATAGTCGGAAGCTTTTTCGCATGGAGGAAGAGTCAATTACGAGGGGGCATAGTTTTAAAGGAGATGTACAAGGCAGATTCTTTACACAGACTAGTGGGCGCCTGGAACTCGTTGCCGGGGGAGGTAGTGGAAGCGGATATGGTGGCGACGTTTCAGGGGCGTCTTGACAAGTACATGCATAGGATGGGAATAGAGGGATATGGTCCCCGGAAGGGTAGGGGGTATTAGTTAAGTCGGGCAGCATGGTCGGTGCGATCTTGGAGGGCCGAAGGGCCTGTTCCTGTGTTGTAATTTTCTTTGTTCTTTGTATTTCTCTCCAATAGAGAGAGACAATTTGTTACATGTAGCTTCAGGGATACAACTTAATAAACGTGCGGCAATGGGAGGAGGTGGGATTCCATGAACCCCGCAGCCGGTAAGAGGACCAACCCTCAAACTTAGCATCATTCTACATCACACTCGAAACACCAAACCAAATGAACTAACCAACTCCACATGTAACCAAACAGGCACATAAATATCTGACAGGTTCGGGAAATCCGTGCACTCAGGCAGCACAGGCAGAATCACAGAATTGTTACAGAGCAGGAGGAGGCCATTCGGCCCATTGTGTCTGCACTGACTCTCCAAATGATCAACTCACGAAGAGTCATCCCCCTACCTTCCCCCAAAATCCTGTGCATTCCACAGCTTAACCACTGGCTGCAGGGAAGACCCCATTCAGGCAAAGCTGGCACCAGATTTAAAGGCAGCCAGCAGCACTTTTAAAGGCTTGAAGGGAGCAGTGAGGGAGCCCTGGTTAATGAACAAAGGGCTGAAATGGCAGAAGGCAGATTAAACCCAATTCGCTGACACTACCCTGGAAATTCTCAAGGCTATTTCCATTTGGAGGGAGGTTCTGTTCCCTCAGGAGTGAAGGAGGAGTCCTGTCACATCAACCCAAGCAAGTCTGGATGGTGAGATGGGATGTGGATCCAGAGAGAGTGAGTGAGTGAATGGATGCGCACCGGAGAGACTCTGCTGCTGAGTCCAAAACCTGGTGCTTGTGTGTCTTCCATTGGTCACATGGAGCTCTGGATTGGGAACAGTCTCCAGGACATGTTGCAATGTGCATTACCCTCTAACATTCTTCACTCTCTCACACATCAACAGCTGCTGCGAGAGGGAGACAAGTGTCTACCTCAGAAGAGGAGGAGGGGTTCACAGAGGGTGCTCTGTCACATTATTCCCCATAACCTCCACCAGAGCAGATACTGTCTCACACGATTAGCAAAGGGGTTACAAACAGGCAGCACAGAGCAGCACAGACATACTCGAGCAGCTGATGGAGGCAGGAATAGCTGAGTTCACTCACGCTCGAGGGGACAGGTCATTGTCAGCTTCAGGAAGATGAAATGTGACTGGAGTCTTTAACAATGCAGCAGATACTGGAGCTGCAGTGTAAGGTATTTTAACATTCGGTGGAGTTTCCAAAGGCTCTGTGTATCCATACACAAAGGATGGAGGAGTCAATCCAGGTCAGCAGTGTTACCATGTCTCAGGTATGAGCACAAATAGCATCCTCCACAGAGAGATTGGTGACCTTCATGGAGAGTCACATCCAGCCTCTCACTCACAGGAAATACACATGAGCCTGCATGTTCTCACCACCTCCATGAGCTCTGTGGAACACGGGCTGCAGGAGGGGTGGGAAAATGTGCCTGGAGTAACTGTCAGGAGCTCCCCAGCTGAGCAGGGAGGGTCCAGTTTGCCCTGAATGGATAGAGGAGCGGCTGCCTGCAGTATTTGGGAGCTCCTCTCAGGATGCCCCTGGTGTGGGCAGTGGATCCCCTTCTGCTCCGACTGTGACACCAGCACCTCACGAAACTATGATGATGGAGACAACTCCAGCGTCTGTGCAGAGGACCTACAGTTGGCCGGATCCTTCCAGGACCCAGGAAATCCGAGGACAAAGGCCACGGCATCGAAATTCTCAGAGGAGAGAGGTAAGATGCTGCAAGCAGCTCAGCGGATAGTGCGGGGATGGGGGTGGTTGTCATGGTGGGGTTGATCCTTGGGTTTCACAGGGTTAACACAGTAAGAAGTTTAACACCACCAGGTTAATACACACAGGATTGTACTTTGTTATTACTGGTCCCTTTGTTCTGTATGTATTTTCAATAAATTCAGAGATGGAGCACCACTAAAAAAATCCCTCACCATATTCCTGGGTGTTTAACAGTTCACTGGGAATGTGAGATGGGAAATACAGCACTGAATGAGGTCAATACAATTTCAATACCTTTGTTTCATGTAGTGACGGCTCCAGGGAAATTATAAAACATTCACAGAAACAGCAACAGTGCTGGAGATGGTGAAGATTTATTACACTGAATGGCTGTGTGAGTTCAGGTTCTTGGAAAACATGTCTGCATTACTAAATCTCTATCCTCCCTGACACATATCCCATGTCCCTGGCCTGTGGTCCATGGGGTTCCTCATCATGAAGCATCTGGTCAACATTGTGTTGCATCACACTTTGTTCAAAGCTTCTCCACTCTAGATCCAGGTTGTATGGAACACAGCACAACACCAGGACATTTGAGACCCTCGCTGAGTATATTGAGTAGTTCCACCAGATCTATCTTTAGAATTCCTCTGGCCTGTGCAATGGCCACACTATTTGTCCTGTCGCAGCTGTTTTTTCTCTCTTCTGCGACTGAGTTTGGGTTACACACAGGCACAATTACCCATCCCTACAGTGGGCAGCTGTGTCTTTATTAATTCTTTCAAGGGATGATGGTTTCACTGGCAATGCAAACACTTGCAGCCCATCCCCAATTGCCCTTGAGAAGGAGGTGGTGAGCCATCTTCTTAAATTCTGCAGAGCATCTGGTACAAAACCGCTAGGAAGGGACATCCGGGATTATGATCCCGCATCAGTGATGGAAAAGCAATATATTCCAAGGCAGAATGGTGTGTGGTTTGGAAAGAAATCTGAAGCTGGTTGGTGTCCCATCCTTCTGATATCCTTGGCCATCTCGGCGATGCATAGTGCCTGTTTGGATGATGCTGGCTCAGGAACCTTGGTGAGCTGCTACATTCCACCTTGTATGTGGTAAAATACTGCCACTGTGCGTCAGTGGTAGAGACAGTCAATGTTTTGTTTGGTGAATGGCCAGCTGATCCAGTAGGCTCCTTTTCCATGGATGAGCTTCTTCAGTGTTTTTGAAGCTGCAGTCAATCCAGCAAGATGAGCGGATTCCATCACACTGCTGACTTTTGCCTTGGAGATGGTGGGCAAAATTTTGGGAGACAGGAGGCGGGTTCCTCATCTCCGAATTCCCAGACTGTGATCTACCCTTGGAGCCATAGTGTTTACAGTTCAGTGTCTGTTCAATGGTCCCAGTGCACTCCCACCACTCAGGATGTTGATGGTCGAGGATTCAGCGATGGTGCTGCCATTCAATGTAAAGGGAATATGGTTATATTCCCGTCTGTTGGAGATGGTCCTTGCCTGGTATTTGTGTCGTGAAACATTACTTGCCATTTATCAGGTTAAGCCTGAACGTTCTTCAGACCTTAAGACGCTAGCTCTGTCGAAGAGTCACCCAGATTCGAAGGGTTAGCTGTTCTCTCTCCACAGAAGCTGTCAGACATGCTGGGCCTTTCCAGCATTTTCGGTTTTGTTCAGGTCTTGCTGTTTATGGACATGGACTGCTTCAGTCTCTGAGGAATTGTGAACAGTACTGAGCATTGTGCAATCATTAGTGAGCATCCTCACTACTGATATTATAATGGAAGGCAGGACATTGATAAAGCAATTGAAGGTGGTTGGGATTTGGACATCACCCTCAGAAACTCCTGCAGTGATGTTCATGAGGCACTGGAAGGATGACACTTTTCTGACGTTCAAGAGCAGACTGATGGAGCAGCAATTCATCAGATTAGATTTGCCCTGTTTTTTTCCACATTTTCCGGTAGATCCAGTGTTGTAGCTGTACTGGAACAGCTTGGCTAGGGGAATGGCTGGTTATGGAGCACAGTTCTTCAGTACCATTGCTGGGGTACTGCCAGGCTGACAGAGTTTGCAGTACGCAGTGCCTTCGGTCATTTCTTTACCTCACACGCAGTGAATCAAATTGTCATCTGTAATGTTGGGGACCTCAGGAGGAGGCCGAGATTAATCATTCTGCTCAGCACTTCTGGCTGAGGATGGCACTGATGCTCTGGCCTCCCTCATCAGTAATGATGGAATACTTGTGGCATGTTTATAGAATCATAAAATTCCCACAGTGTAGAAGGAGGCCCTTTGGCCCATCGAGTCTTCACCAATTCTTTGAAAAAGTATCATATCCAGGCCTATCTCTGTAACTCCACATATATGGCCCACTAATCCCCGTAACCTACACACCCTGAGACACTAAGGGACAACTTAGTATAGCCAATCATCTGAACCTGCACATCTTTGGAGTGTGGGAGAAAATTGGAGCACCCAGAGGAAACCCACACAGACACTGGGAGAACGTGCAAACTTTACACATAAAGTAACCCAAGGCCGGAATTGATCCCTGGTCCCTGGCGCTGTGAGGCAGCAGTGCTAACCACTGAGCCACCGTGTCGCCTAATGTAACCGGCATGTCTAACATTTTGTGACATGTCTAACACTATTTATGACTAGATATGGCAAGACAGCAGATCTCTGATCTGATCCATTGGTTTTGGTGTGATTGAGCTCGGTCTATCATATGCTGCATCCGCTCTGTGGTCTGGTGGCCGTGTGCTGGAGCTTCACATCTCATCTTAAGATAAACCCAAGTCGCATTTGGTAGTACATGTAAAGAAAATTAGTCGTAGTAACACAGTACTGGTTGCTGGGGAAAGCCACTGTCAGCTTCCTATAAATGAAAAGGTACAGTTCACCTCTCCTGTCTGTTTCCTGTCACTCAGATAACTTCATATCCAGGCTGCCTTTGCCTCTTTTATTTCATGGTCTCCAACTTTGCTCCCAAGCTTATTTTGTGTCTACTAATAGCGGGCAGTGTTTTTAACAACACGAATACTGACAGCAATGGTATATTTAGTATCATTATTTGTGTTCATAAAAAGAATGTCCATTATTAATAGGGACATCATTCAGACTATTCTGCACTGTGATTATTGCCATTGCCAGCTGAGCTGTGCCTTGAACTGCTGGGCTGGAAGCTCTGGAATTCTCTTCATGACCCTCCCCATCTCCATCTCTGCATTCTCTTTTCAGGTGCTCCTTAAGCTCCGTTTAACACAAATTTGAGAGTGGATCCCTCGGCATAAAACTCATCAGAATTCAATGTAGTTTGTAATCTGCCTTACCAATATACAGCAGTTTTCTATGTTTAATCAAACTGAGAAGCCGACAGACATAAACATCTATAATCTGAATGACAAATTAAACTAAATTCAACATGTGACCAGCCATATCTGGGAATTCTATAAACATTTAATTGTTTTGTCCATCTTTTTTATTCTCATGAATGGTTTTGAAAATAAATATAAATGATTAGATAAATCTTTCACTCCTGAACCTCGCAGTTTATTGTAACTCAGGTTCAGACACATCACTGACGGGTTTGTACTGAGAGCAGAGGTGAGAATATCTGAGGCTGTTACTCTCCAAACTGGAGATCAGAGAGAGAAAGATTTCAGGAGTTAGAGTAAATCCATAGTGTTTAACATAAATAGTGACAGGAATGATGTGGAATGGTTATTAATGACACTATTACTGACACTGATAATAATTTACAGTGTCAGACATCCACTGATTATTAACACAATCTCACACACTCTGATACTTACTGCAGTTTCTGTATTTTACATTCTGGATTCCTCAGAGCCGCAGACAATAGTTTCGCTCCTGAATCTCCCACTTTATTGCGACCCAGACTAAATGGAGAAAGTGAGAAACACATTAAATTCAGATTAATGTTCAGCAGGAAAAATAGCCGGATCTATGTTTGTGTCAGAAACTTAGCACCAGTGGTGAACTGATTCAAGTTACGATACGATACCTCACCCAAGTTGATCTTTCTCTACACCCGAGCTATGACTGTAACACTGCATTAGAACATAGAAGAACATAGAAAAGCGACAGCACAAACAGGCCCTTCGGCCCGCAAGTTGCGCCGAACAATTTCCTTACATTCTAGGCTCATCGATAACCCTCTATCTTACTAACCTCCATGAACCTATCCAAAAGTCTCTTAAAAGACTCAATTGAATCCACTTCCACCACCACTACCGGCAGCCGATTCCACGCACGCAACATCCTGTGAGTGAAAAACGTACCCCTGTGATGTAATGATGACAATGATATAATGGTCAGCATAGTTGCTTTCTAAGCAGTTGATACGGGTTTAATTCCCAGCTATCTCAGTTTGTTGGAGTGGATGAAGAGAGGGCCAGGAGCCTGTAACCACAACCTTAAATAGTGAGTCAATCCAATTGAGTCAAGTCTGTGGCTCCAGACGGGAGCACTGGTGTTAAGCTCAGCTGAGGGTTGGAGGGTCAGTTGATCATTTAACTACGCTGGGTCGTCCCACACTGAGTTCAAAAGGGAAATGGTCAGTCTAATAATGACACACAGGAAACTAAATTCTTTGGTTGGTTAACTAAAATGCCGTTTGCGACTGGCTTTATATTGCTGTGAATTGAAGGAAGCAACAGAAAGGGTCAATGGAGGTTCTGCTGTTGATGTGGTGTACATGGATATTCAAAAATCATCTGATGCAGTAACACAACAGACTTGTGGCATAAGCTCATAAAATAAATGAGAAAGTCGCAATGTGGATACAAAATTGGATGAACAATGAATAATGGATATTTTTCAGGCTGGAGGATGTCAGTAGTGGAGAACCCGAGAGGTCAGTATTGGGATCCTTGCTTTTCCCTGATATATATGAATGATCAAGGTAAATGCAGTATAGAGGAAAATTTCAAAGTTTGTTGTTCACAGAAACCTTTGAGGCGTCGGATACTGTGAGGAGGAGAGCTTGGGACTGAAAAACAGACAATAGTGGAGTGTACAGATAGGTGGCAGATTAAGTTCAATGCAGAGACGGGTGACGTGATACTTTGTGGTAACATGCAGATGAGGAAGGAATATAAAATAATCGGTAGAATTGTTAACAGAGTGCAGGAGCAGAGGGACTGGACGTGTATGCACATTGATCATTGCCTTTAGCAGGGCAAGTGCAGGGAGCAGTTAATAAAGAATACAGCATCTTGGGCTTTACTGCTGTGAAATAGTTTATGTTTGCAGGCATCAGATAATAATTCATGAGTTTAAGTTGAATTTGTGTTTCTGTGCTTGTGTGTTAAGAAAGAGCCAAAACTTTAATTTCACTTCGTGTTAAACAAAGCTGCTTGCCTGCGGGTTTTTTCTGTCCCTGCATTTTAATTTAAGGTTTACGACATTGTCAGAGTTATAGAGGTTAAAAAAATGGTTGCTTATATTCAGAAGTCCACAATGAATGATAGAAACACTGAGTTTCAGTTGCAACCAGTTAACCCAAGAAGCGAGATGGAGTTCACAGAGGCTGCCAGTAGAGGCAGGGCAATGCAGGGACTCAGAAAGCAGGACCCACAAGATAAATCACCGTCAGAAACCAAGGAGGAAAAGAGGAGTTCCAGGAAGACAGAAGTCAAAGAGACAAAAAAACCTGAATCTGAACAAGCTACTGCTCCCGAAGTTAAAGAGAGGAGCAGAGAGAGGCTCCCAGTTAAAGACAGAGCTGCGAGATGCAGACATTGTAAAGTTTGCTCACGAGAATCCAGATATCTGATATAATTCTAAAGTTGGTGACACCTTCATACAGACTATGAGGCGCTGGTGTCTGTTGGCACGGCTGAGTATGGAGGAATAATGAAAGGACACATTGAAATATTGGACAGGGATCCTTGGTGAAGGCATCTGAGAGAAAGCATTGAAAATATTCCAAAAGCTGCTTTTGTTTCTGGAGTGGAGCTTCTGGAACGGAAGCATCAGTCCCAGTGAGACGGGTTTTCTCACATTGTTACAAACATTTGGGGGAATTTGAAGAAGAATCCACTAAAGTTACTTTGGGTGGCATCTGTCAATGAGTTTCAGAGAGTGGTATATCTGAACCACAGGTGGCTTGTTGGTTTACCTTAACTGTGTACTTACTGAGAACATTAAAGCATAAGATCTATTTTGTAATTCGTGTCATCCTTACAGATCTGCAGACATCTGTGAAGTTAGATGGGGTGGTGCATGGAAGTTATTTTTTTAACAAAGGTTTTATTCTTTTGTTAAAAGTTAATCGACTACCTTGTTATTCTGTTCATCTACATTTCTAAATAATAAAACAATAAATAAAAGTTATGATTTACTGAGCCGGGTTTCTGCTCTTCGACCTGACTGTCCAGAAATCAGCTGGGATCATAACATTGTCAATAGGGGCATAGAGTACAAGAGCAAGGAGGCTGTGCTGAACCTGCAAAAGACATTAGTTAGATCTCAGTTCAGCGTGTCATACATTAGGAAGGCTTAGAACACAGTGGAGAGAGCGCTGAACATGTTTAAAAGATTGGCTACAGGGATGTGAAACTTCAGACACGAGGATCGATAGGAGAGGTCGTTCACCTTGGAAGGAAGAATGCTGAGAGGACATTTGAGAGAAATGTTCAAAATAGTGATGGTGCTGGAGAGAACAGGTAGCAAATCAAAATGTTGCTGCTCGGACAAGGATCAACAAGATTTAAAGTGATTTGCAAAAGATGCAAATACAGTGTGAATAAAGCTATTTTTTTAAAACACAGCGAGTGATTCAGGTTTTATGAGGCTGCAGTCAGAACCATGGAACAGAAACGTCGTGGGCTGCTGTAACCTAAGGGAGGTTTCTTTTCATAACTGCACACTGTGAGGTTTAATACAAGACTGAACCTCCACTGCGACCCTGACTGATGTCACCAGTTATCACATGACTTATAAAAGGACACTGTCCCGATAAGACACACACCAACTATAATACATAACAGAGGCAGCGTGCAGGAAAATAATCCTGACAATAATTAACCACAAACTGTAAGCTGTACCGAACACAAGAGAAACAAATTTCTTTCCAGCATCATACATAATCAGACGGTTTCTGTTGGGAGAGTGAAATATCCTTTTTTTAAATTTAGTAACGAGGCCTTTCCACCTCAAATTATTTAAAATGTATCGCGATAATGCTTTCATTCACTCACGGAACGTGATCATCGCTGGTTATGCCAACATTTATTGCCGATGCCTATTTGCCCACGAGAATCTGCCTTCTTGAACCGCTGTAGTTTTATCAGAGAATCATAGATTTACTACAGGTTCAGAAAGAGGCCAATCGGCCCATCATGTCTGCATTTGCTCTCAAATGAGCATTATTACTTTGTGCCATTCTCCCGCGCTTTCTCTGTGACCATTGGACATTGTTTCCCTCTTGACTTCCTCAACTGAACATGCCTCTGTTTTATTTGGAACAAAGGAAATGGCGTCTCAATGAAAATACCAGGGACGAGACCAAACAAACAGTTACCTCAATTCCTGACACTTGTGCAGAACGGGTCCCAGCCGCTGGAACCCTTCACGCTGAATGTAGCATAGCTGTAGATCGAGGTGTTTTATTGTATCACAGAGTCCAATGACATGAGACAGGACCGCACAGTCAATCGGGGTCAGTCGCAGTTCACTAAATGAAAGTATTTTCACAGATCCCACTGTGTTCCGAGCCAGTGCTTTATTCTGAGACTCAAACAGGTAGTGGAATGTGTTCAGGAGCTTCCTCTTCCCAGTTTCAGTCTCTGTGTCTCCAATCTGCCCTTCAACCTTCTCCTTCACCCAGTCAATCGCTCGGCAGGTTGTTTGATGAAGAAATGGACCCAGAAACTTCACCAGGGGTCGAGCTGACTGTGGGGAGGAGAGACCAGCAACAAAACGGAGAAATATCTCAAATCGCCCATCTTCCTTGCTGTGGGCTTCACTGAGGAGTTTCCCGATCTCCCCGGGATCTGGAGTCAGGAATTGTGTGAGTGCACCTACAAACTCTTGGATGGTGAGGTGTGGGAATGTGTAAACCACACTCTGGGCAGAATCATCTCTCTCCAAAAGTTCCACCAGGAATCCAGAGAGGAACTGGGAAGGTTCCAGCTTGTACTTGATCAAATCTCCATTTCTAAACACAATCTTCTTCTCAGAGACTCCTGTGTGGGCCATCTCACCAAGCTTCAGTAACACATCACGGGGGTTTTCAATCTCTCGGCCATGGTTTTTCAGAGTGTAGTAAATATAGTAGGAATATAGTTGGGTGATGGTCTTGGGAACTTGCTGCTGTGTCCTGTCTCTTTGTGTAAAGAAGGGACCCAGTGACAGACCGAGGATCCAGCAGTAGGAAGGGTTGTAACACATGGTGTACAGGATCTCGTTCTCCTCCACGTGTTTGAAAACAGCTGCTGCCACCGTCTGATCTTCAAAAAACTTGCTGAAATATTCCTTCCATTCATCACCAACAAATCCCAGGATTTCAGCCCAGACACTGACGTCAGCCTTTTCCAATAAATGTAATGCAGTGGGGCGGCTGGTCACTAACACTGAACATCCTGGGAGCAGTTTGTGCTGTATTAAACTGTACACAATGTCAGACATTTCACACCAGCATTCGGGATCTGTGCACATGGACTGAGGTTCTGTATTTCTCCGATTGTCAGCAAAATCAATCCTGTCCTTGAATTCATCCAAACCATCGAATATAAACAGCAATCCCTCTGGGTTCTTCCAGAGCTCTCCCAGAATATTCCCAAAGTAAGGATACTGATCCAATATCAGATTCCTCAGGTTTATTCTACTGTTAATAGTGTTCAAACCCCGGAATTTAAAACTGAAAACAAATTGAAAGTGTGGGTATATTTTCCCAGTGGCCCAATCATGAACAATTTTTTGTATCATTGTTGTTTTTCCAATTCCCGGCACTCCGCTCACTGCTGCTGAATTCCCAGATTTGAATTTTCTCTGGGAAAAGCTCCTCTGAAACAATTGATCAGTTCGGATTTTTTCCAGTTCATTCCGGAGATGTTTCTCTCTCCATTCTTCATGGTCTCGGCCTCTTGCCAGCAGTTCATGTTCGACAAGTGTCCGATCTCGAACAGTAGAAATAACCGTTAGCTCAGCGTATCGATCAACCAGCTGGAAAATCTTAACCTTCTCCTTTATGAGGATAGTGTTCACTCTCAGTGTTTCAGTTTGTACCCGAAGTGTCTCCTTGTGTTTCCGTTGGAGATCTTCAATAAGAACGGAGAGAAAGTTAGTTCTATTGGCATTTTACAAACATCCCGGTAAAATTGACCAATCCATTAAATATTGCAGGCATTAGTTCAGTTCCAACATAGATTTTTGTACAACTGCCTTTTACAACTAATGGCCCATGGGCCAAATTCAGCCACTGAATTGTTTGTATTCAGCCTAATAAATATGGCTGGACAGCTCAGCTCTGCAGAAGTCAAATCTGATCCAAACACCGGTCTCCCTTTCTGCCTCTGCAGATCTGCAGAGTTTTTCCGCAATTTTCTCCTTTCATGTCATTTGTCATGCAAAATAATTAGCCCACAAATAAAGAAAATATGGGGAGAAAGGAGGCTGTGATTGGACAAGCAGCAAAGTGTTGAAAACTCCACTTTTCTATTTCAATTTGAATCTTACAGAGCTCGTATCACGACAGCAAATAGCAGGATTCAGGTCAGGGCAGAGAAAGGGCGAGAATCCTGAGGAACAATTACTGCACGTGAGTGGGGTGTTTGCGTGTGCATAGATATGTGTGAGTGAGTGCACAGAGAAAGAGAGAGAGAGATGGAGAAAGACAGAACAGAGTGTGTGCGAGAGAGTGTGTGTGAGATTATGTGAGAGTAACAGAGAAGGAGAACAACTGACAGAGAGTGTGTGGGAGGGAACATGAGAGTGAAAAATTCCCTGAGACTGCGGGTGTTAAACAGAATGCGATAATAACAGAGGAGAGGTTGAGGGATAAAGGGTTTGAGACTATGTTAGGGAGAATGACAGAGGAAGCGATGAAGAGGGAGATAGTGTGCGTGAGAAAAGGCGAGAGGATAATATTGTGAGACTGACTAGGTGAGAGTGAGAATGTCGATGTATGTAAGATAAAGAGAGAAAATGTGAGAGCAAAACAGAGTTATCGATGTGTGTTTGAGAAACACGGGTCACGGGCCTTCGGCCTCTGATATTCGGGTAAGCGTTCTCCAAGGCGGCCTTCGCGACACACGACAGCGCAGAGCCGCTGAGCAGAAACTGATAGCCAAGTTCCGCACACACGAGGACGGCCTCAACCGGGATATTGGGTTCATGTCACACTATTTGTAACTCCCACAGTTGCGTGGACCTGCAGAGTTTCACTGGCTGTCTTGTCTGGAGACAATACACATCTTTTTAGCCTGTCTTGATGCTCTCTCCATTCACATTGTTTTGTTTCTTAAAGACTTGATTAGTTGTAAGTATTCGCATTCCAACCATTATTCATTTAAATTGAGTCTGTGTCTTTATAAGCTCTGTTTGTGAACAGAATTCCCACTCACCTGAAGAAGGGACTCAGAGCTCCGAAAGCTTGTGTGGCTTTTGCTACCAAATAAACCTGTTGGACTTTAACCTGGTTCTTAATGTGTTTACCCCAGTCCAACGCCGGCATCTCCACGTCATGTTTGAGAAACACACAGCGTGTATGGAAGAGAGTGCGTGTGAGAGGAAGAATGAGGGTGTTGTGGGTGTCCATAAGAAAGAGATTGTGAGAGTATGTGAGAAATATGTGAGATGAAGACCATGCGAGAGATTATGTGACAGAGAATCTGTGTGTGACTGAGTGACGATGAGTCTGAGAATGTGTGTATGAGTGCATGTGTGTGAGTCTCTGTGAGGGATAGAGTGTGAGAGTGTGTGCGCAAGTGAGTGACAGTGAGAATGAAAATGTGTATGTGAGAACATGTGTATAACTGTGTATGTGGGACAGCGTGTGTGTGTGAGAGAGAGAGAAAGAGAGTGCACTGTGACAGAAATTGTGCAAGAGAGTTTGTGTGAGAGGTTTTTGAGGTTTTTTGCAGAGGTTTTTTTAAATCATTTACTGGATCCAGATGTCACTGGCTAGGGTAGCATATATTGTCCGTCGCCGATTGCCTTTGCGATTGTGGCGATGAGCTGCCTTCTTGAAGTCAAGGAACCGAACAGCACGTCTTTCGGGCTATCGGATAAAAACGGAGCACCCGCAGGAAAACCATGCAGGCGCAGGGAGAACGTGCAAACTCCACATAGACAGTAACCCAAACCAGGAAACGAACCCGTGTCCCTCGCCTGTGAGGCAGCATAGAGGGAGCAGCTGGAAAATGCAAGGTTAAAACAGAAGTTTAGTGAAGCAAAACTTGAAACTGACATGTGGCCTTAGAAGTTGAACAATATAATGATATGCAATTGTCACGGGTGAGTCATTTTCTTACACACTGTGAGAAGGACGATAATGAGAAAGAGCTGTGATAGAGGGATGCAGCTAACAATAATTTGGGGAGATAGTGCAGAAATATAGTAAAATCGAGGCAACTGTGAAGTGAAACACAGAACACAATCAAAAACTGTCTAACGACACAACGTGTCAGAAGGAGAGAGAGGCTGACGTAGAGAGTGATAAATTGGCGTCTCTATTATCAGCTCAAATGTATGATGTGCAGTTTTGAGAACCACGGGGAAGACGGAATCAGTGATAAATTGAATTATTGAATTTGCTACTGTCGCCTATGATGGGTTGTTTTGCACATTTGGGAACATAGAGCTGGATGAAGACAGCGACAGGGGCGGAGATATGGTGTGCATTTGGTGAAACCATCAGGTCCACTTGCACCCATGATCACGACCCTCACATCGACCGCAAAGAAACCCACGGGACCATTTGTACCAAAACAAATAAGTGTGCAAGTGATTGCGCGATGTTACAGAACTGGGAGGGGAAGGAACTATGTCCCCACACATCACCTGGAAATGTTGTAAACAAATTGGCAAGAGGCAAATGCAAGGGTCGGTTCACACCGATCCACTGCTGTGCTGTAAATTGGTGGGAGGCTCAGGTTATAGATAAAACAAATCACGCCTGTATGGATAAGCTAACTAACAATCTGGAAAAAGGCTTTGAATCACAGCATTCTGAATGCACATTTAAAACACAATATGCTTTGATAAGGAAACTTGTGTTTGAGTAAGTTTCTGTGTTGTGTGACAGGTCCGTGTGATTTTTCTTGCCAGCGAATCTGTGCCTCCTGTCTGTGGCATTGAATTGTGCTGGTTAACCCTCTGTGATTTGGTTCCATTAGCTGGTTTCAAGTTTCTTGTTAAATGCATGCAGTTGTATGTTTAAATAGGTTGAGTCAGGAGAGGATAATTGTGATAAAATGATACAGGTGTTTTTAAAGCACCTGCTTTGTTTTGGCGGGAGAGTGGTGATGATGGGACAATAAATATAATTATTTACACTTTGGTTTAACTTCAAAGACTATCTATGGCTTAGAGAGATTGACTATTAAACCAGAAAGGCATTGCTTATAATTTCTTCAGAATTTACCTTTAGCTTTGAGGATAATTGCAGTTTTTGTATAAAGAAGAATGATGACTCCTGTCTGAACCTATTCCCTTATTTTATTTTAATACTCTACTTTCAGTTATAAATCGTTAACAATGAATGAAAGCAAAGTTTAATGCTGTGCGGAGGATATGTGAATGCGAGGCATCCATGCTCGATGATATGTATGTCCAATAAAACACTTGTATGGATTTTTCTTTGCTGTCTTGGTAGCTTTAATGTTTTGTTTCCCGTAATTACGATTCTGTAATAAAAGTTTCAATAAACAGTTTATAATCAAATGTGGGTCATGAGCAGAATGAAAAATGAAATTTATAACCAGGCAAAACTTTGAAATTCCTTAATCCTGGGCACGGTTGCTGATAACTTATTTGTATTTTTCTTAACGGGCAGTGATGGTGTAACTACTTTTGAAAACTTTTGTTCTGTTTTAATTTCCAACGAGCAAAAACTTAACAATTCTCTGTTTAAATTTATTGCACATCTCATATACGGATTGCGATTTTTTATTTAGAGCAGATTTAATCTTTCAGTTTTTCTCAAATGGACAGATGTATCTGGACGGAATTAACTAACTTGGCTCCAAGCCAAATGTATATTTTGTGTTTTCTTCAAATATATAACTCATGAAGCACAAGACAATAAGGAAGTCGACCATCTTCAAGACTTCAAGATTGTTTAACACAACATGATGATAATTGGGGATGTAAAGGCTTTGTCTTTTTGTAGAAAAGGTGAACACATTTAAACTAATTTGTTACCCTTTGAATTAAAGTATTTGTGATTAAATTCACTTATCTTCCATTTCAACTCAGGCACTGCTGTATCTGATAATTTAACTCTTCTCTTAAAACTGCCATCCCTGGATATTTAACTGTTTAAATAAATTGATTGTATGAATATTAGCAACTCGTATTTAAGAAGTTACATACTGTTTAAGAGGCTAATAAGCATTTTTTAAAATTGTTATTAAGAAACAAGGAGTAATATGATTTAGTCTATATGTTTTTTTTGAGTTTCAAGACATTTTTGTTTTTCGAAAAGTGATGAGTTAAACATATTCTCAGCTTCTGCTCAATTTGAATCTTGGCCTCAATTTCTAAAGGTAATATGAAGTTTTTTGTGTGTTATGCATGCGGAGTAATGTTAATGTATACTCAGCTAACGTATACAGAGGCATGAAAAATATGTTGCTGAATTTATACTTAATTAAATGCTAATATATTAGAAATTAATGACTGTAAAGTCATTTTACAATAACACTTTAGGGCTGTTATGTGTTCAGGAACGAGGTGATCTGCAGATAGGAAGATAAAGTTAAATATTGGGAATGACAATGAAGTTGCAACAGATGATAAGATTTTTCCATCATTTAATTGTCTGCAGTTATGGAATGGAATTCAAAACCTTAAAAGAATAAAATACAGAGTTTGTGCCAATCACGCTATTCACGAACTAAAGGAAAAATAGTTAATGAAGGGGAAGCTGGTGGGTACCACATTAGCTGAATTCTATCAAAGAGACAAGATAATTGCTTGCTCCTTCCCCACATGCCAATGTGCCACCCCTATTCAAAAAGGAATGGAGGCAAAAAGCAGGTAGCTATCGGCCGAATAGCCTAACATCTATTGTGGAAAAAGATTGAAATCAATTATGAAGGAAGCAATAGCAGCAGATTTGTAAAATTATAATCTAATTAAACAGCGTCACCATGGCTTCCTGAAAGGGAAATATGTCTGACTAATTGATTACACTTTTTCGAGGACCTCTCAACCAGAGTGGAGAGAGGGGAAGCAGTAGGTGTGTTGTATTAGGACTTCCAGAAGGCGTTTTACAAGGTACGTCAAAAATGTTCAAGATATTAGATATGAGCCCATGATGTTTGAGGCAGTGTATTGGCATGGATCGAGGACTGGCTAATGGGCAGGAAACCGCGAGTGAGGGTTCCTTTTCAGGTTGGTGACCTATAAACAGTGGGTTTACACAGGGATTGCGGGACTGCAAATCTTTACAATATATAACAATGACTTGGATGAAGGAAATTAATGTTTTGTAGCCAAATTTACAGACAATACAAAAATAGGTGGAAAGGCAAGTTGCAAGATGGATACGAATAGCTTACAAATAAATATTTCTAGGAGAAGCAAGTGGGCAAAACGTTGGCAAATGGAGCATAATTTGAGAAAATGTGAAGTTGTTCATTTTGGAAGGGAGAACAAAAGAAAAGTGTATTATTTAAATGCAGAAAAACTGCAGAAAGTCACAAGACAAAGTATCTTGGTGGTACGTGAGCACGAAACACAGACATCTCGCACATAGGTGCAGCAGGTAACCAGGAAATCTACTGGAATGTTGGCCCTTATTTCAAGGGTGTTGGAGTACGAGTAGGGAAGTCGTGTTGCAAGTGTTGGTGAGACCACATCTGGAGTACTGTGAGCATTTTTGATCCCTTTATTTAAGGAATATATTATTTCATTCACGGCATTTCACAGAACTTATGGAGGAATTGTCTTATGAAGAAACGTTAAGCAGGTTTGGACTCTACTCATTGGAATTTAAAAGAATGAGAACTCATTTTATTGAGACAGATAGGATTCTTAAGGAGGTTGTCAGGATAAATGCTGAGGGGATGTTTCCAGTCATGGGAGACTCTAGGACAAGAATGCATAGTCTTCGAATAAAGGGGCGCCAATTAAAGACTCTGCTCCCACAGGGCTGTGAGACTTTGGAACTCTTTTCCACAGAGAGCTGTGGCAGGAGGATTATTGCGTAGTTTTGAGGCTGAGAAACATATATTTTTGATCAGCAAGGGAATCAAGGGTTATGGCAAATGGCGGGGAAGTAGACATGAGGAATGTCATATCAGCGATGATCCAATTGAATGGCTGAGCAGGCCCAAGGAGCTGAACAACCTACGTCTGTATGTTTTTCTTATGGTCTTATGATCTTATGAGGGGCGGCAGGGTGGCACAATATTTAGCACTGCTGCCTCAAAGCACCAGGGATCCGGGTTCGATTCCTGGCTTGGGTCACTGTGTGTGTGGAGTTTTCACATTATCCCTGTGTCTGCGTGAGTTTCCTCTGGGTGCTCCAGTTTCCTCCACGGTCCAGATGTGCGGGTGAAGTGGATTGGCCTTGCTAAATTGCCAATTAGTGTCAGGGTGCATAACTAGTGTAAGTGCATGGGGTTATGGGGATAGGACCTGGGTGGGATTGAGGTCGGTGCAGACTCGATGGGCCGAATGCCCTCCTTCTTCACTGTAGGATTCTATGATCTATGATGTATGATCTTGTATATCCCAGCGTAAAAGCGTTGTGTGGATTTAAAACAGACAAACATCTGAATTGTACAATGGAAATCCGAACCCTCGATATTGACAGTGTCCAAGTTCCTTATAAGGGAAACGGGGAATATTGTATTACCACCTAATTGAAAGAGTAGGAATATGGCTGTGAGATTTTTTCCCATTGCTAACACCATCCTTTGCTTTGAAGCCCAGATCCCATCAAGGATAGGCCACCTCAAGCTGGTCGACAGAGATAAACTGGAATAAAACATCAATAATGTCAGTGAAGAATCAAACAGTACTTTGGGCAAGTACGTTGATAAATGTGGAACTAACATTATAATTTTACATAAAGTCTTGCAATGGATCAAGAAACAGATACAACTCACCAAACTATTGCCCAAGTCATTCAACAAAGAGGAAAAACCAGGCAACTGATTGCAGCAAAAAACGGAACCAACTGGTGAGATTAATTTTGGAATTGGGGTGCGAAAGTACAAATACAACTATGGATAATAATTACTTTGCATGTTGCAATTATTGTTGTATTTTCGACTCTGAAGTAACAAATGCATACTTTGATCATTTGAATTCCGGAGAGATGAAATGGAAAAAAAGTTAGAAACGTAATTGTACATAAGAAAGCCCGAACTACTGATCGATATACTTCGAATGTAACATGACATGGATTTGAATATCTGCTTAAACAGGATGCGGGCGGAGGAAGAAAGGCTGCAACAATGACTTAACAAGAATAATGGCAACAGTGACTGTTAAAAGGATATTCTCGCTGGGAGAGAAGCATGCTGGGATTTTTCTTCAACATGTCGATTAAAACCAGGTGCCTGTCGTGAAGAGACTGTGGTCTGGGAGCTGTGTTCTGAAATTCCTGTATTGGCCCAGACAAGGGAAGTTGTTTACATTAACAGAAACACTGCGTCTCTGATTTATATAGCTGCTATGCATGGGATATGTAAAATGAACTCAGTGTGAAGGCGTCTTTCAAAAGTAATTTCAGTGGTAGTTCGAGCCATGTGATCGGTTTCTGGTTACACAATTGGCTGGATGACAGATAATCTTCCGGAGGCGAATGGAGAATTGTGGATAAAAAGCCATGTGAGTCCTTTGTTTGGCAGCGATAACTGAAAGAGACCGACCATCGCAAGTAGACTTGTACCCTGAAGGATGCTTCCGAGAAGGGGAAAATAGATTCTACATCGAGGATATTTAATGGCCAATGTTTTCCTCAACTGGGTAGTATCTATTTTCAGTTAAATAGTTAAAGTTGACGTTTACTTAAAGTTGATGTTCAGTTAAATTTAAAGTGCAGTTTAAGTGTTAAAGTTCAGTTGAAAGTTGATGTTCAGTTAGTAAAAGTAGAGTGATGATTTAATGAGTTGTAACTGTTCATGTTTGAGTTGGTACGAGAAGTGTAAAATAAAGCAATAATTGAATTGCTGTCCTTGTTTGCCTCATTAAATGAAATGCTTGGAATGTGTTTATATGAAAGCTGCATAACAAGAGTGAGGTTTGATGAGGCTCAATTGTGCTCCAATTCGCTAATTCTCAATTGATCAAAGGGGGACTAACAGCGAAATGTCTGAAGAGCATGATGAGAATAAGGTCAACTTTGCGCAAACAGGAGAACTGCTGCAGTTAAGGAACAGGAGCAATAAACAGAGGCCGTCAGAAACTATAATTGGGTAATAGCGGTAAGACAAGAGCATTTTACGGGACAAGTGGATCTTTAATACCTTAATGAGAGAGAGACTGTGCGAGCTCGAGTGAGTGAGCAGAATGTGTGGGTGTGAATTAGAAGTGGTGAGAAACATAGTATGAAAAACGATGTGAGAGAATGAACATGAGAAAGTTTGAGAGAGAAAGATAATCTGTGAGAGAGGTTATGCAGGTGTGTGGGAAAGTGTGAAAGAGTGAGTGAGAGAGTTTGCAAGTGTGTGAATGGGTGTGAGATTGAGGATGTGACAGAGAGAGTGATTGAATGAGTTATGGAGTGAAAGAGTGTGACAGAAAGTGATGGAGATTGTGAAGGAATCAACAGAAGAATGTATGTGCGCAAGAGGCGATGTGTGTGCCAGAACGGACGTGAGTGCCAGAGTGGAAGTATGTACCATCGAAGATGTGTGTGCAGACAGGGTTTGTGCCAGAGGGATGTGTGTGCCAGAAGAGGTTGTGTGCGCCAGAGAGGATGCGTTTTCCAGAGAGGATGTGTGTGCCAGAGAGGATGTGTGTTCCAGAAAGGATGTGTGCGCCAGGGATGCCTTTGTGCCAGAGAGGATGCGTATGCAAGAGGAGATGTGTATGCTAGAAGAGGATGTGTGTGCCAGAGAGAATATGTGTGCCAGACGGGATGTGTGCCGGAGAGGATGTGTTTGCCAGAAGAGGATGTGTGCGCTAGAGAGGATGTGTGTGCCAGAAAAGGATGTGTGCCCCAGACAGAATGTCTGTGGCAAAGAGGATGTGTGTGCCAGAGAGAATGTCTGTGCCAGAAGTGAGTGTGTGTGCCAGAGAGGATGTGTGTGCAGAGGGAAGGTGTGTGCCAGAGGGAAGGTGTGTGCCAGAGGGAAGGTGTGTGCCAGAGAGAAGGTGTGTGCCAGAAGAGGCTTCATGTAATAGAGACGATGTGTGTGCCAGAAGATCAGTGAGGGAGGATGTGTGTGGAACAGTATGTGATAGAGAGGATGCGTGTGCCAGAGAGGATGTGTGTGCCGGAGAGGATGTGTGTGCCAGAGAGTATTTGTGTGCCAGAGAGGATATGTGTGACACGGAGGTTGTGTGTTCCAGAGAGGATGCATGTTCCAGAGAGGATTCGTGTTCCAGAGAGGATGCGTGTGCCAGAGAGAATGTGTGCGCCAGAGAGGATGTGTGTTCCAGAGAGAATGTGTGCGCCAGAGAGGATGTGTGTTCCAGAGAGAATGTGTGCGCCAGAGAGGATGTGTGTTCCAGTGAGAATGTGTGTGCCATAGACGATGTGTGTGCCAGAGAGGATATGCGTGCCAGAAGAAAATGTGTGTGCCAGGAAAGTTGTGAGTGCCAGAAGAGGATGTGTGCGGCCGAGGGAGGTGTGTGTCAGAGGATATGTGTGTGCCAGAGAGGATGTGTGCCGCAGAGAATATGTGTGCCAAAGGGGATGTGAGCCGGAGAGGATGTCTGTGCCAGAGAGAATGTCTGTGCCAGAGGGGATGTTTGTGCCAGAGAGGATGTGAGTTGCAGAGAAGATGTATGTGCCAGAGGGAAGGTGTGTGCCAGAGTGAAGGTGTGTGCCAGAAGAGGATTCATGTGACAGAGAAGATGTGTGTGCCAGGAGATGTGTGAGAGATGATGTGTGTGGAACAGAGGATGTGTGCGATAGAGAGGATGGGTGTGCCACAGAGGATGTGTGCGATAGAGAGGATGTGTGTGGAACAGAGGATGTGTGCGATAGAGAAGATGTGTGTGGAACAGAGGATGTGTGCGATAGAGAAGATGTGTGTGGAACAGAGGATGTGTGCGATAGAGAGGATGTGTGTGCCGGAGTGAATGTGTGTGCCGGAGAGGATGTGTGTGCCGGAGAGGATGTGTGTGCCGGAGTGGATGTGTGTGCCAGAGTGGATGTGTGTGCCAGAGTGGATGTGCGTGCCAGAGTGGATGTGTGTGCCAGAAGAGGATGTGTGTGCCAGAAGAGGATGTGTGTGCTGGAGAGGATGTGTATGCAGAGAGGATATGTGTGCCAGAAGAGGATGTGTATGCAGAGAGGATATGTGTGCCAGAAGAGGATGTGTGTGCCAGAGGGGATGTGTTTGCCAGAGAGAATGTATGTGCCAGACATGATGTGTGTGCCAGAAGGGCATGTGTGCGCCAGGAAGAATGTGTGTGCCAGAAATGATGTGTGTACCAGGGAGGGTGTGTGTGCCAGAGAGAATGTGTGTTTGCCAGAGACAATGTGTGTGCAGAGAGGATGTGCATACCGGAGAGGATGTATATGGCATAGAGGATGTGCGTACCGGAGAGGATGTGTGTGCCGAGAGGGTGTGTGTACCGGAGAGGATGTATATGGCATAGAGGATGTGCACATCGGAGAGGATGTGTGTGCCAAGAGGATGAGTGTGATAGAGAGGATGTGCGTGCCCGAGAGGATGTGTGTGCCGAGAGGATGTGTGTGATAGAGAGGACGTGTGTGCCAGTGGGGATCTGTGTGCCAGGAGAGGATGTTTGGGCCAGGAGAGGATGTGTGCGGGAGACGATTTGTGCGAGAAAGTCGATGTGAGATACAATGCAAGACATGAAGCATTTTGTTTGGGAGTGGAGTTTGGAAACTCGTAAGAGACAAGCATCTGAGCGGATTCTGAGGAGAAATAGCAAACTATCTTGTGTGTTGATGAGACCGTCATAGTTTCCTGCAATTGTACATTGTCATTCGTGTTCTTCTTCAAACGTGTGTATATTGGGAAACCTAAGGAGGAGTACAGGTGTATTTTATCGTAATCCATTTTTCATTGTTTAATAATGTTCCTTTCTTGTTGCCAAAACAAAGTAGTGGTTCTGTGACTCTGTTAGTCCACGTTTATTTTTTTTTCTTTTTAAAAGTTGCAATCCTTTGAGCCAGAGTTTCATTCTGGGATCATCCCATCCCGTTGTAACATCGACTGGAATTGTTACAGAGCGGGGACCTGCCTGGAATTTCAAAACGTTGAGAAAGGGTAATTGGATTCTTAGTAAAAATTCAATGGAAATTTTCACACGTGGAAGGCCAGTTACTGGATGCTGAACGGTAAAATTATTTTGTTGTTTATTGTGCCACAGTTAGAATGCAAAATGCCGTTTATAAATTGCTAAGACGTTCCTGAAAATGGAAGGTGTAACACTGATGGGTTTACAGAAAGTAACTAAGACTTAGTTAACTGAATTGGCAGATAATTTGGAATGAGAGTGACTTGTCGGGGAAAGGAAAGGTGGAATTATTGAAAGTCTCGCGAAACATTTAAAATTGCAAGGGTTGTCTGACAGACCAAGTTCTTCGAAAAGTGGGGAAATTGGACACAAGAGGGAGCTGGAGAAATTAATCGCTGCCGACTGCGTATTTCTCTGTTCAAGCCGAACAAAGATCCACCACCATCCAGTTATTACATAACCTCCAAACAATTACCACTTATAGATTGAGACACAAGAGCCAAACTATGAGACAGAAGAGAGAAGAATGCAAAGTGTTTAAGGAAGATTGAAACAAAGAAGTGAGAATTCGGCACCCCTCTCCGCATGGCAGCATCAGGGCTGCCTGAGCACCACATGCGGTATTGAGAAGTCTGAGCTGAACCCCATGCTGATTGATCTGAGAAAAGTCAGGTATGGAAAGGTCTGGTCTGAGCACTTTCCTGAACTGAAAACATTCAGAAATTCCGTAAATGAGGTCCTTGAGAAAAGCATTAACTCAATCTCAGAACTGGAACAAACAGTCAGCGGGTTTTCAAAGCAGTTACTGGAGTCTGAGAACAGAATGAGAAAGTTTGAGGATAACAACATAAGCAACGACAAACTCCTCTTTCATTTACTCTATCGAAATAGGCAGTTAGAGGACAGATATGAGTACCTCGAAAAATTCAGGAGACTAAATCCCCTGTGAATTTATGGGGTGCCAGAAAACTCCGAAGGCGGGGACATTATCCATTTGGTCAAAAGCTCTTTCAATGACCTGGAGAAACTGCCAGTCGATGTTCTACTACAACTCGAGCGGGTTCATAAATCGTTGCAGCAAAAGCCGTTGAATACTAATACACCCCTGAGATAACCGGTGGTAAAATCGCTCAGATTCCGGACACAAGAATATATTCTCACGAAGGCTTGAGGTGAGAAAAATCTCCAATTGAACGGAAGGCGATTCATGCTACATAACGATGACTCGCCACATCTGGAGTGGTAAACATGTGATTATACAGCTATTAAAAAGCAGCTTAGGGAGAAAAGCATAAGGTTTCAAAACATTGCCCGGTGAGGCGGAGAGTCCACCTCAAGGATGCAAGCAAAACCTTTTCATCTGCATTGGAGGCTGCAGAGGGTTTGCAACATCTGGGCATCAGTGCGAGCCGATTGGAGGGTAAGCAGCTGGAGCGAACTTTGCACCACATCGCATGTTACTTGCTGATATTATTTTCCAAGTGGCAGAGATTTACTTTTTATCTGCACTTTGCTTTATTCAGTAATGTTCAGAAAGTTTTAGCCAGTTCACATAACGGGTGGGGATATGAACACTTTGATGGGCAGGGTGGAGCAGTCTCAGCTGACCGTATCCATGGACACGGCTGTGCTTATTTAGACGGGAGCGTTAACTCATGTGGCTTATCACCAATGGAGCTGTCGGCTTCAGAGTCGGAACATCTGCTCTGGAGAATTATAGTTATGAGACTCAAGTAGACATTTGATGGGTTGAATAGCGAGCCACTTTTGTTGGTTTAAGCACATTTGGTTTTCAGCACTTGGAAATGGATCAAATTTGCAGTTAAACGTTTTATGTATACAGTTTTTATCTCACAGTGATCCCAAGTAAACCATGTAAAAGCCATTGTATTGGCAGTACATTTTTCTTTATTTTTCTCCTTCCCCCCTCTCTCAAAGCTTTCTTCTCTGATGTCAGGCTACTTGCCCAGCTGATACTCCGGTCAGATCAATTAAATGCAGATTATTATGGATGTGTTCAAGGTAATTCGCGAGAATGTAAAAGGGTAATATAAACCTCTTCAGGGAAAAATGCTCTCCGAGCTGAAACATCAAAGCTGCAAAATTGTATTTTTAAAGGAAACACATTTGTCAGATAAAGAACATAGTAGCTGGGCAGATGTTGGACAAACCAGGTCTTCTTTTCCTCTCACCCATCAGGGGGAATAAGGGGTTTAACAATCTTATTTCACAGACTGGTGAAGTTTTGTGTCCACTCACAACATACGGACAATGAAGGCAAATTCGTATTGCATAACGGAACAGTAGAAGGCACGGAACTGTCATTCATGTGCCCCAAATGAGAATGACCCACAATTCATGAAAACAATCTTCAAACTTATCTCAGCTAAAAGTACAGGATTGTTCTTATTGGGTGAGATTCGAATTGTGTTCTGTCCCAAATGGGAGACTGGCTCTCAGCATCATCAAACCCCTGCTCCAATATAAGCAAATCACTGAGCAATCATGTTCCTGAATCTGGGCTGCTGGACATATGGAAGCTTGTTTAGACAAGAGAGTTAACAGAGACTTTATATTTTACTCCAAAACTCACTGCTTTCACTCTCGCATTGACTATTTATTTACAATTGAGTCAGAGTCTCATAGAATCATTGACAGTGACATTCTCGCTATAACTCTCTCAGATCATAAATCCATAGACTTGTGACCTGGGTCAAAAATCTACTCCAAAGAGATGGCGTTTGAATGCATCTTCCTTAAATGATGATGGGAAAATAATTACAACGTTGTCTATAACTTAATACTGTCCCTGACTCTATGAAACAGCGTGAAGGAACATTTAAGGGACCGCATCATATCATTTACTTGTTCCAAAAGGAAGAAGAATAAATTAAACTGATCAAATGCAAAAAGGTAATTCACGATTTAGAACAGCAACACAATAAGCAGCACTCATTAGCTTTGATGGTCACCCTCACAAAGGCTCGCCGAGCTCTCCATACTTGACATTCAGAACAAGTTGAAGGGTGTTTATGAGTTGCAAAACAGAGACATTACGAGCATGCTAACAATGAGAGCCTTGATAGTGGGGAAGGAAGCCACCTGGTCCATCGAGTCTGTAACGATTCTCCAACAGGACATCCCACCCAAGCACTTTCCCGTAACTCCACATATTTACTCCCGCTAATCCCCCGAAATGGATGAGTTAACTGAGGATTTGAACTATTTAAAGAATAAACTTGAAAAAGCAAACTTGGGGACGGTTCAGTGAAGTTCAGGCATTCGAAGTAGTTATGGACGATGGTGGAAAATACACAGAACAAGAAAATGAGGTTCTGGTAATTCAGAGTTGGTTAAGTGAAAAAATATAAAGCACAACAGACGAAAGATGATTGGGAAAAACAGGAATGCAGTGTGAAGGTTGTGATGCGATCAGCCATGGACTTGTTCAATGGTGGAGCAGTTTAGAGGGACCGGGGGGTCAACATTTGCTCCTAATGTGTATGGTCGTATGAATTGCAAACTTGAACCTATGCAGAACAGATGAGGATGGACGACAAATTCAAACAATATTTAACCCTGATTCCGAGACTTCGATTTTCTGATTCCCAAATTCTGACAACTAATTATTCAGACTCTGAGAAGTGAAATAATTAGTTTGCAATCTTCACTGTCATCACTTACCTTTTAGGTTACTGGGTACTTCCGATAAACCTTGTGGGATGTTCATGTAAACAAATGCATCAGGACCTGATTAAAGGAATTACAATCATGAAATCAGCTATGTGCAATATCAGAAAAATCTGCAATGTTTAATTCACTGCGCAATTTTACTGTACCAAGTGTCGGTAATTCTCTCAGTATTTTCTCCAACTTGGGTAACCCACGGTGCATTTCCACAAAGGATTTCCACATCACCCTGAGAGCCCGAGAGCCTTTCTGTATCACCAGATTTAGGAGAAGTTTGGAACAGTCCGAGAGGTTCCCACTGTCTGCGATTTCATTTACTTTCTGTAAAGAAAAATAAGGAGCGTATTGGAAAACAGAGTGAAAGGTAAGCACTGGGAATGAGAAGGAAAGGATCTGTTCAGGGATTTCCCAGGTGTTTTGAGGACAGGAGGCAGTCCCTGGACTGGGTCCTGATCCGTTCTGAACACTGAATAAAGATCACATTTTGATTCCGTCCTTAATTTAAACGACATATAAATAAACCAAATTTTTAATTTAAAATAATTTTCAAAGAGAGTGAGAAATCCCAGAGAACCAGCAATAATTTCAATGGGATTAATTTCATCTGAACTTCCGTGCCCAACATGACGTCAGATTACTGTTAGACTATATGATCCACTTTTTTATTATGTTGTGGCAGTGTATCATGTAAATGGCAAACACCGCTGCCATGTGTGTCGATAGTGGAGGGTGTGAATGCTGATGTTGGTGAGATGGGGTGTCAATCAGGTGGCTGTTTTGTCCGGGATGCTGTCGAGCGTCTTGAAAGTTGTTGGAACTGCGCACATCCAGGCAACTGGAGACGATTCCATCACACTCTGACTGTGCCTTTTAGACGATGAATAGGCCTTGGGGAGTGAGGAAGTGAGTCACTCTCCACAGAATCTCTAGAATCTGACCTGCTCTCGTCACCAGTATTTTGTGCCTGGTACAGTTCAGTTTCAGGTCAGCTCCGATCACTTTGGCCATGTGCATCTGGAACAGACAGCCTGATAAGCAGGAGGTCAAATAAGTTAAACTTTTGTTGATTCACTCACCGCCTGCCGCAGACCCAGTGCAACCCTTTAGAACGTTGCTAGCTCATTCAATGGTGGCGCTACTGAGCATGACTTGTTGATGGATATTTCAGTCGCCACCCAGAGTAGATTTCCTGCCCTTGCCATCCTCAGTGCTTCCTCCAAACACTGTGTCACATGTAGGGGGACTTGTTCATCAGATAGTGGGCATTGTAGGCTGAAACCAGCAGGCAATTTCATTGCCACGCTTCCAACCGGCTTAATGAGACTTCAGGGAGTTCAGACTCAATGTTGAGAATATCCAGGGCAATCCGCTCCCCACTGAATGTCAAGGTGCTATCACCTCTTGTGGGTCTTTCCTGTCAGTGGGACAGGTCATAGCCAACAATGATGAAGCTGGTATTTGGGACATTGTCTGCAAGTATGATGTTAAGAGTTTCATTGTTTCAGGGTACTGGTTGACTCGTCAATGGGATAGCTTTCGGAGCCTTAGCACTGGCCCCACATGATGAAATTCATAGGGTCGACAGGGTTGGAAATGTAATTGTAATTTCCGGATTAACCTTTCAGTTTCAATACTTTTAGAGTTTGCAGCCTTTTAATAAAACTGAGTTGCCTGTTAGACTCTTCAATAGATAATCACACTGTTTTAGAGCTGGGGGTCACACGTAGTCCAGGCAAGGACAGCAGATCTCAGTCTACAAACGACATTATTGATTGGTATGGGTTTTTACATCAATGGATAATTTTTTCCTGGTCAGCATTACCGAAACTAGATTTCAATTCAAGATGTATTAGTTGATTATCATTTCCAAAATATTCCATACTGGGATTTTGAAAGCATGTGTCCAGAGTATTCGCCCGCATTATTAGTCAACAACGTTGTCTACATTGGGGCAGGGGTGTGCTGGTAATTTGGCAACAAGTGCAGGTTAGAGACTGCGAATTCTGCAAGCGTTACCTGTGCATATGTAGAAACATGGAAACCAGGAGCAGAAGTAGAACATTTATCCTCCGATCATGCTCCGTCATTTATTGAGATCATAGCTGACCATCTATCTCAATGCCATATTCTCGCTTTCTTTCCGTATCTTTTAAAAATGCATTTCTTTCTTGAACATATTCAGTGACTTGGCTTCCAGAACCATCAATGGCAGATAATTCCACAGATCCACTACCCTTTAAGTGAAAAAAATTCTCCTCCTCTCCTAAAACGTCTCCCATATTCTGAGACTGTGCCCCCTTGTTCTCGATTCCCCAATCATGGAAACGTACCCCGTGTAGGTCGTCTGTCCAGTGCTGTTAGAATTTTATACATTTCAGTCAGATCTCAAAGAACAAAGAACAGTATAGCACAGGAAACTTCATAATGCTAAAGTGCAAAGGGACTTGGGAGTCCGAGTCCAGGATTCTCGAAAGGTAAACTTGCAGGTTGAGTCCGTAATTAAGAAAGCAAATGTAATGTTGTCATTTATCTCAAGAGGCTTGGAATACAAAAGCAGGGATGTACTTCTGAGGCTTTATAAAGCACTGGTTAGGCCCCATTTGGAGTACTGTGAGCAATTTTGGGCCCCACACCTCAGGAAGGACATACTGGCACTGGAGCGGGTCCAGCGGAGATTCACACGAATGATCCCAGGAATGGTAGGCCTGACATACGATGAACGTCTGAGGATCGTGGGATTATATTCATTGGAGTTTAGGAGGTTGAGGGGAGATCTGATAGAAACTTACAAGATAATGAACGGCTGAGATAGGATGGACGTAGGGAAGTTGTTTCTATTAGCAGGGGAGACTAGGACGCGGGGGCACAGCCTTAGAATAAAAGGGAGTCACTTTAGAACAGAGATGAGGAGAAATTTCTTCAGCCAGAGAGTGGTAGGTCTGTGGAATTCATTGCCACAGAAGGCTGTGGAGGCCGAGACGTTGAGCGTCTTCAAGACAGAAATTGATAAATTCTTGATTTCTCGAGGAATTAAGGGCTATGGGGAGAGAGCGGGTAAATGGAGTTGAAATCAAAAATGATTGAATGGTGGAGTGGACTCGATGGGCCGAATGGCCTTACTTCCGCTCCTATGTCTTATGGTCTTATGGTCTTATGGAAACAGGCCCTTCGGCCCTCCAAGCCTGTGCCGCTCCTCGGTCCAACTAGACCAATCGTTTGTATCCCTCCATTCCCAGGCTGCTCATGTAACTATCCAGGTAAGTCTTAAACGATGTCAGCGTGCCTGCCTCCACCACCCTACTTGGCAGCGCATTCCAGGCCCCCACCACCCTCTGTGTAAAAAACATCCCTCTAATATCTGAGTTATACTTCGCCCTTCTCACCTTGAGCCCGTGACCCCTCGTGAACGTCACTACTGATCTGGGAAATAGCTTCCCACCGTTCACCCTATCTATCCCCTTCATAATCTTGTACACCTCTGTTAGATCTCCCCTCATTCTCCGTCTTTCCAGGGAGAACAACCCCAGTTTACCCAATCTCCCCTCATAGCTAAGACACTCCATACCAGGCAACATCCTGGTAAACCTTCTCTGCACTCTCTCTAACGCCTCCACGTCCTTCTGGTAGTGCGGCGACCAGAACTGGACGCAGTACTCCAAATGTGGCCTAACCAGCGTTCTGTACAGCTGCATCATCAGATTCCAGCTTTTATACTCTATACCCCGTCCTATAAAGGCAAGCATACCATATGCCTTCTTCACCACCTTCTCCACCTGTGTTGCCACCTTCAAGGATTTGTGGACTTGCACACCTAGGTCCCTCTGTGTTTCTATACTCCTGATGACTCTGCCATTTATTGCATAACTCCTCCCTACATTATTTCTTCCAAAATGCATCACTTCGCATTTATCCGGATTAAACTCCATCTGCCACCTCCATCTACCATCTGCCCAATTTTCCAGCCTATCTATATCCTGCTGTATTGCCCGACAATGCTCTTCGCTATCCGCAAGTCCAGCCATCTTCGTGTCATCCGCAAACTTGCTGATTACACCAGTTACACCTTCTTCCAAATCATTTATATATATCACAAACAGCAGAGGTCCCAGTACAGAGCCCTGCGGAACACCACTGGTCACAGACCTCCAGCCAGAAAAAGACCCTTCGAACACTACCCTCTGTCTCCTATGGCCAAGCCAGTTCTCCACCGATCTAGCCACTTCCCCTTGTATCCCATGAGACTTAACCTTCTTAACCAACCTGCCATGTGGGACTTTGTCAAATGCCCTACTGAAATCCATATAGATGACATCCACGGCCCTTCCTTCATCAACCGTTTTTGTCACTTCCTCAAAAGACTCCACCAAATTTGTAAGGCACGACCTCCCTCTTACAAAACCATGCTGTCTGTCACTAATGAGATTGTTCCGTTCTAAATGCACATACATCCTGTCTCTAAGAATCCTCTCCAACAACTTCCCTACCACGGACGTCAAGTTCACCGGCCTATAATTTCCTGGGTTATCCCTGCTAGCCTTCTTAAACAACGGGACCACATTCGCTATCCTCCAATCCACAGGGACCTCACCCGTGTCCAAAGAAGCGACAAAGATTTCCGTCAGAGGCCCAGCAATTTCATCTCTCGTCTCCCTGAGCAGTCGACGATAGATGCCATCAGGCCCTGGGGCTTTGTCAGTTTTAATGTTCCCTCTCATCCTTCTGAACTGTAGTGAAACTGACAAACTTGAACAAATCCCTCCTCTTCGGACAGTGCGGCCAACTCTTGTGTCAGCCTCCGCTATATTTTCTCTATGGCAAATATATCCTTTCAAACCTGCACGCAATACGACAGCTGTGGTCTTGCCAAGGCGCTGTACAGCTGCAGGTGGACATGCCTAATTATGATCAGAAGTCCTTTTGCAATGAAGGCAACATTCCATTTGCCTTCCCAGTTGCTTTAGGCATCTGCCTGTGCACTTTCACTGATTGGTGTACAAGGACACCCAGATCCCTCCGGCTGTTTATGCCCCAGATTATTTCAGCATTTGAATAATACTCTGTTTTTCCACACCGGAGTGTATAATCTTACATTTAGTGGCATTCTCCTGCATCTGCCACTCAAATATCTGCTCACCCACTCACCTTGTCCAAATCACTTTGACAACTCCTTGTATCCCCCATTCCCTTAATCCCACCCAGTATTGTTGCATCAGTAAATTTGAAACTGTTACATTTGGTTCCCTCATCCTGATCATTTATATGTTATGAGAAAAGCTGGGTGTGAAGCCCTGATACCGGTGGTACCGAACAAGTCACTGCCTGTAATTTATTCTCACTCTCTTTTTCTTGTGTATAAATCAATTTGGATCCACGCTAACAAATTATCCCCTAACCCAGCTGCTTTAATTTGGCCAATGATTTGTTATGAGGAATCATATCAAAAGCCTTCTGAAAGCACAAATGTAAGTCTTCTACTGGTTCCTCATTAACTATTCTACTAATTACATCCTCAGAAAACTCCTGTCGATTTTTAAAGCATTATTTGCCTTTTATAAACCCATGCTGGCTTTTTTCGATCCCGTTAATGTTTTCGAACAAGTTGTAAAAAAATTTCTGGGAACTTCCCCACTACTGATGTCCGGCTAATTGGTGTGTAATGCTCTTTTTTTTTCTCTTCCGACCTTGTTAAATAGTGGGATTACATTTACAACCCTCAATTCCGTAGGAACTGCTTCGGGGGCTCATATCATTTTGGACAATGACCACCAGTGCATCCAATATTTTCAGAGCCACTTCCTTTAATACTCAGATGTCGAGTATCAGGTGCTGGTGATTTGCCACTCTTGAAACCCATTAATATCCCCATCACATTTTTCTCACGAATATAGATTTAGTTCAATTCCGCCTATTCATGTGGTTCCCGAACATATTTGGAAGTTGCTTTTTTCTTTTCTGTGCCCTCTTTTGTGATGACAGAATGAAAGTTTATGTGCAATTCAACTGTCATTTCTTTATTTTCCATTACAAATTTCTTTGCTTTTGATAATAAGGTAATAAGGTTTGATAATAATTGTCTTTAGTTTTCTTTTTTCTTCGCATGTTTACAGAGGCTTTTACTGTTAGTTTCTACTTGTCTGCAATTTTAATCTCAATCTAATTCCTGCGCTGGATCATTTTTTAATCTTCTTTTGCTGAATTCAAAACATTTCCCATCATCAATCTTGCTGCCTTTCTATGCAAATTTTATATGGCTCTACGTTAGTTTTAATATTATCCCTAATTTATTGAATAAGCCAAGTTTGAGCCACATTTCATCAGTTTTTTGTGCCAGACAGGAAGTAAGCATTATTGTAATTCATGAAAACGTTGTTTAAATATAAACCATTTCCTATCCATCATCAACCACATAAGTCAGGTTCCGCCATCTATCCTTGATAATTCGCATCACAGACACTCTTAATTTCATTTGCTTAGATTTAGAGCTCTTGTTTCAGATTCAAATCTTTAACTTTCGAACTTAATGAAACGTTCTGTCATTTAATAGGTGCTCTTCTCCAAGGGAACTGCACAGGATTGTGAATTAATCCTTCATTACTCATTGCACAGTATCTGATTGAGAATAGGCTGTTCGCTGGTTGGCTCTTCAATGGATTTGTCTAAAAAGAACACTACAGGAATGCCTTCTCTTCTATACCATTGCTACTTTGGTTTGTCCAATCTCTGTGTAAATTTAAATCATCCATGATTTCAGTTGGACCCTTATTGCATGAATTCTGGATTTCGTGTTTAACACCTTAACTTCTATACCCCACATAGGCTGCAGCATTGCATGATATCAGATCATCAACACCGTCAATTGGGAATAAATAAATAAATAAATAAATTCTGGCCTTGATGGTGAGACGCACATCCAGGGAAGAATAAATCAAAAAAAGAGAAGCTCAACTTGTTGATGTTGGGGATTGAGGAGAAAGGGATAAGGAACTTTACCTGGTCGCATACAGTTTTAACATTTCAATATTAAGTTGTCATGCAGTCAAAACAAGGATGTTACGAGAGTTGAGCAATTATTGTTCATGTGAGAATCTGTGAATGTTGGAATAATTCCACTCGGGCGGAGCAGAATATGGGATGTGTTGGTGTACGTTTTCAAGATGCTGAAAGCAAGTAATGAAATCAATGCACAGCAACAATGGGGAGCAGTTGGGTATTTCGTTCCCAAAGTTTTCATTTGTGTCCCTTTCCCAGTTTTTGTTTGACACATTTCCATCATTCCAACTTTTTTGTGTTTTAAGCTGCTTTTCTCCCATCTGCCTTTGTTGCCTCTCACTCTACTTTTATCACTGCCACTAAAACAATTTTTTTTCCCAGAATTATACCCAAACCGTTTCCTTTTCACAGATGCTGACAGATCCTTTGGCTATTTTCAACTCTGCAGATCGTTTTGAGATCACACTATTTACTATGTGTCTCCTTTTCTTTCCTATTTTCCAGTTTCCTTCCTGTCAACTTCTAGGTTATGACGGGCTGGCCTCCATCTCCGCTCCCCCCTTTGATTAGTGCAGGTATTTCCTCTGGCTTTTGCTCCACCATCATTGGTGCTATTTTTCTGGGTGCGAGATCCTCTTTTGCCTTCAGTTTATCCTTGCTTTTGATCTCCTCCAACTGTGCCTGAAGGAGTTTACGTTGTACCTCCTTCAGCTGTTTGTCTGCATTCTTTTCATCTTTGCGATGTCTCTCTACTGCATGGGCAACATAATCCACAAACTCTCGGTAATTTTTTGAGTCCAAGCCCACCACTTCCTCCAGCCTTGTCTTAGCTGGGGCTGGCAAGCCCTCTAGGATTGCAGCCCGGAACATGGAGTTGGTCAGTGGGTCTATTAGAATGTCCCTCTCCGTGTCCCTTCTCCACCTTTTTAATTGATTCTCCACATACACAGCTGCATTCTCCTCCTCACCCAGTGGCTCTCCCTTTAGGGTTTTTACATCCATTCGATTGGGGTACATGTCCCGCAGTGCCTGCCAGATGTCTTGGCGGTACTGGTCCATTAGTATCCCATCCACCGCTGGGTCATAAGTTGCGGTCAGGATGCCAGCACGTCTCATTACTTCCGCCATTTGGTCCATTCCTAGCACCTTTGTCAGGAGAGCTTTGATGTCGCCCAGTGCCATCCTTTTTCCCACCATCCCTGCCTCCAACTGTCCAATCCACCTTCCAGCCCCATCCAAAATATTGGGTAATTCATTAATTAAATTAGGCAAATCCTGACCTGACCAAGGGATATACTGCGGTCTGCCACCCTTCAGAATCACCGGGAATACCCTTTTCCCTCTCCTATCCACATCTGGAAACTTTACAGGTGGGTGCCTTTCCCGCCTTGATTTTCTTTGCACCCCTAACATTGATTGCCTCCCTTCGTCTTCACTACTCTCTTCTGTTTCTCCTTCCGTCTCTCTCGCCATTCTACCTTCCTCTGGGTGCTTCCACCTCCATCCTTGTGATGTCTCACTTGCATACTCGCAGAAATCAGTTCCTGTTTTCCCCTCATATTTATTTCTAACATTTTCTCCTCCCTCTTCTCGTTCTTTTTCCTTTTTCATTACCTTCTTTACCCATTCCAAAAGTTCTACCACCTTTACTTCGTCCTCCAACTCCTTTCTCCTTTGGTTCAGCCCATCCAAATCCTCTTCTGTTTTCCTAGCTGCTTCCTCTATACCTTGTTTCTTTTCTCCCTCCTTTCGTGCCCATTCCTCCTTCGTCATCTGTTCTATGTCATATTCTCCCTCAAAATTCATTGTGCCTGATATAACTGGGTACAGTCCCGTGAAGCTCTGTTTCTCTAAGTATGGGGGTGGGGCTACGTTTGGATCTTCCAATTTTGCTTTTTCCTCAAGTTGTACTGGCATCTGCATCCTACCTCCCCTCCATACCCCTCTTCTCTCTTTCCCTTCTTGTTGGAATAGGGCTAATATCTCTAACTCCTTTTCTCGCTTTTCCCTTCTTTTGCTCGATTTATCCTTAATCTTATAGTTCTTTATCATTCCCTTCTGGTCCTCACACCTCTCTATGGACCATGTGCCTTCCTCCGGCCACTGTGTATTGGTCTTATTTGTTCTTTTGGCCCATTTTTTAGAGACGTGTTCTATATCTCCCCTAAGGGCTGGGAACTTATCCCCTAATATCTCCACTGGTGTCTTAACTTGGTGCGCCATTACTCGTCTTTTTGGATCACTGTCACAATTTTTGTCACTTAGTCTGTCAGAGTTAGGTATTACAGTGATTATTACTTGCTGTATTGTTTTTCCGTGCTCAGTCCCCTGTTTACCTTTCCTTTGGATTTCTTTTGCCACTATTTGTAATTCTAACCGGGGTCCTGATATCCACTTCCCCGTAGTCCCCTGTCCCGGCACTATCTTCCTCTCCCGGGCCAGAGGGTAGTAGGTTTTCACTTGCTCGTCTATGTGTATAAGAATCCTGTATTGGTCAGATCCCTTTATTAATTTCTCTAGGGTTTCCAATTTTATTTCGTCTATCCAATTCCTATCGACTACTCTTTCCCATTTTACATACGGCCACTCATTCTTTATCTCCTCTAAGTTAATTATGTGTGTAATCTTTTTCCAATCCAGTGTTGCTTCCGTTTTTTTTATTATTTAAAGATTAGTTATTTTCAATCTTGTCACCAGGCAGTTTTGTCAGGGTAATTTTTCAAGTTG
Source organism: Mustelus asterias (assembly GCF_964213995.1). Taxonomy (NCBI): domain Eukaryota; kingdom Metazoa; phylum Chordata; class Chondrichthyes; order Carcharhiniformes; family Triakidae; genus Mustelus; species Mustelus asterias. The sequence continues at coordinate 59,234 of NW_027590674.1, forward strand.
TTAGTTATTACCCTACCTATATTCCGACTCTCTCTCTTATTTCTGTCCTTCACGCTGTTTTCTCAGACCAGTTTGTTCAAATTGGTCTTTTACTTCCTCTATTCTAGCTGCTACTCCCCTTTCCTGTGGTTAAAATCCACTCCTGTGCTTTTGGCTACTGTATTAGGTCAGAGAGTGATCTCTCACTGATCTCTCTCCCTCTCGGTTGACGTCCCTTACCCGAGGTCCTGGGTAGGTTTGGACTGGCAGATTTTCCCACACTTACTCTCTTCTGGGCAAGTCGTGACCTGAAAAACCCGCTCCAAACCGCTTGACTTAACCTAATTGCATTACTTTAGCTTTCGGCCTTTTTCCCGTCTCACTTTTTACCCATTCACAGACAATACAGTATTCGCAGCGCGCTTTTGCATGCAAAAATTCTGCTCTTCGGATCAGACTCAGTCTCTCAAAATTTTTACACAATTTGGTTTTACCTGTGCAGGATATCTTTTTGGGTTGGGGAGATCCAGGACCAGCAGAGAGCCGGGCGCACCGGGCCTCGAGAAAACCCCTTTCTGACAACAAGGATTTACATGCATGCAAGTCTGCTTACCTTGTTGACAGAAGGCCGGCTGGGGACTTCTCGGTTCCGGTTGGACCACCGTCTCCGCCACTCCTTCCAGATGCTTTTCTGGGCGATCTCTCACCAACCCTGCTAAGCAGCGCCAATTTTGTCGTGGTTCCCCAGGACGACAATTTATTCACATTAATTAAAACAGAGAGTCTGAGCAGCGATCTTCCAAGCCATAGACTTTATTTCTCATCACAAGAGACAAAGCCGGGAGCGTCCGGAACACTCCAAAGAGCCCTTGGGCTTACAGTCTTTTATGTACATTTCAGCCTCATATTTCAAGATCCTCCTCTCCCTTTTACAGCCTGTCCTTGGTTGTTATCTTACCCTACAGCCCTATCTTTCTTTGGCCACCATTATTTTTAGTTGACCCTTTATCTGTTTTCTTTGCAATCGGTCGCTCCCTGTTATATCTCGTTGTCTCTTAAACCATGGTGGTTATAACTCTTGCTCTTATCTGAACTTTTCTGTTTGTACAATAATCGTGGTTTTGTAAGCTAAGGCCGAATGTGTTTAGAAGAAAAGACATTCTCTCTGCTGATTTATGGTCCACTATTAAGTTGAACCACCGAGCAGTCTTCCTTGTTTTCTTAAGTGACTATTGTCTGCTTTCCTTAATTAGTGATTGCTATATTACTTCTCTAGTTTCTCCACTTTGATCATATCGACTACACTTGATTATATTAGGTCACACGAAGTTATTTTAGGTTATATACCCATCTCACTACTCACCTAAATCTGCTATATCATTTTACTAAAACCTGTGAATCTGAATTTCATACCTAGCTCATACAATATCTAATACAATTTCCCTTACACTATCTCAATGGAAACAAATTAAAACATGCTACCGTGCAAAGGGACCTGGGGGTCCTTGTGCATGAGACGCAAAAGCCCAGTCTGCAGGTACAACAGGTGATCAAGAAGGCAAATGGGATGTTGGCCTATATTGCGAGGGGGATAGAATATAAAAGCAGGGATGTCTTGATGCACCTGTACAGGGCATTGGTGAGGCCGCAGCTGGAATACTGTGTGCAGTATTGGTCCCCTTATATGAGGAAGGATATATTGGCATTGGAGGGAGTGCAGAGAAGGTTCACCAGGTTGATACCGGAGATGAGGGGTTTGGATTATGAGGAGAGGCTGAGGAGATTGGGTTTGTACTCGTTGGAGTTTAGAAGGATGAGGGGGGATCTTATGGAGACTTATAAGATAATGCGGGGGCTGGATAGGGTGGAGGCGGAGAGATTCTTTCCACTTAGTAAGGAAGTTAAAACTAGAGGACACAGCCTCAAAATAAAGGGGGGTCGGTTTAAGACAGAGTTGAGGAGGAACTTCTTCTCCCAGAGGGTGGTGAATCTCTGGAATTCTCTGCCCACTGAGGTGGTGGAGGCTACCTCGCTGAATATGTTTAAAGCGCGGATGGATGGATTCCTGATCGGTAAGGGAATTAAGGGTTATGGGGATCAGGCGGGTAATTGGTACTGATCCACGTCAGATCAGCCATGATCTTATTGAATGGCGGGGCAGGTTCGAGGGGCTAGATGGCCTACTCCTGCTCCTATTTCTTATGTTCTTATGTCAGGCAGCAAATTAGAGGAGTAAATTGGAAGGAGGTATTCTCGGGGAAATCTACTGAAGAGAGGTGGCAGTTTTTCAAGGAATGTCTGTCTAGGGTTCTACAGGACAATGTTCCGAGCAGACAGGGAGGAGTTGGTAGGTTAAAGGAACCGTGGTGCACGAAAGCTGTGCGGGACCTAGTCGAGAAGAAAAGGAAAGCTTACAAAAGGTTCAGAGAACTTGGCGAAGATAGGGATCTAGATGAGTATACGGCTTGTAGGAAGGGACTAAAGAAGGAAATTAGGAGAGCCAGAAGTGGTCACGAGAAGGCCTTGGCGAGTAGAATTGGGGAAAACCCGAAGGCGTTCTATAAATATGTGAAGAGTAAAAGGATGAGACGTGAAGGCGGGAAAATCTGTACGGAACCAGGAGAAATGGCAGAGGTGCTTAATGAGTATTTTGCCTCGGTTTTCACAGAGGAAAAGGACATGGGTGGATGTACTGTGGGCTTCCGGTGGACTGAAAAGATTGAGTATGTGGACTTTAACAAAGAGGTTGTGCTGGAATCTTTGAATGGCATCAAGATAGATAAGTCGCCGGGTCCGGATGGGATGTACCCCAGGTTACTGTGGGAGGCGAGGGAAGAGATTGCAGAGCCTCTGGCGATGATCTGTGCATCATCGATGGAGACGGGAGAGGTGCCGGAGGATTGTGGATGTGATTCCTATTTTCAAGAAGGGGAATAGGGATAGCCCAGGAAATTACCGATCGGTGAGTCTAACCTCAGTGGTTGGTAAGCTGATGGAGAAGATCCTGAGGGACAAGATTTATGAGCATTTAGAGAGGTTTAGTATGCTCAAGAATACTCAGCTTTGTCAAATGTACATGGTGCCTTACGAGCCTGTTGGAGTTCTTCGAAAATGTGACTAAACACATTGACGAAGTGAAAGCGGTAGATGTGGTTTATATGGATTTTAGCAAGGCGTTCGATAAGGTCCCCCATGCAAGGCTTCTCGAAAAAGTGAGAGGGCATGGGATCCAAGGGGCTGCTGCCCTGTGGATCCAGAACTGGCTTGCCCAAAGGAGGCAGGGAGTGTGTATACATGGGTCATTTTCTAATTGGAGGTCAGTCACCAGTGGTGTGCCCCAGGGATCTGTTCTGGGACCCTTGCTGTTTGTCATTTTCATAAATAACCTGGATGAGGAAGTGGAGGGATGGGTTGGTAAGTTTGCCGACGACACAAAGGCTGGTGGGGTTGTGGATAGTCTGGAGGGATGTCAGAAGTTACAGAGGGACATAGATAGGATGCAAGACTGGGCGGAGAAGTGGCAGATGGACTTCAACCCAGATAAATGCCTCGTGGCCCATTTTGGCAGGTCGAATGGGATGAAGGAGTACAATATAAAGGGAAAGACTCTCAGTACTGAGGAGGGTCAGAAGGACCTTGGGATCCGGGTCCATAGGACTCTGAAATCGGCCCCGCAGGTGGGGGAGGTGGTTAAGAAGGTGTATGGTGTGCTGGCCTTTATCAATCGAGGGATTGAGTTTAGGAGTCCGGGGATAATGATGCAGCTATATAAGACCCTCGTCAGACCCCACTTGGAGTACTGTGCTCAGTTCTGGTCGCCTCATTACAGGAAGGATGTGGAAAAGATTGAAAGGGTGCAGAGGCGATTTACAAGGATGTTGCCTGGATTGAGTGGCATGCCTTATGAGGATAGGCTGAGGGAGCTCGGTCCTTTCTCCTTGGAGAGACGTAGGATGAGAGGAGACCGAATAGAGGTATACAAAATGTTGAGAGGCATAGATCGGGTGGACTCTCAGAGGCTTTTTCCCAAGGGTGGAAATGGCTGCTATGAGAGGACGCAGGTTTAAGGTGCTGGGGGGTAGGTACAGAGGAAATGTTCGGGGGAAGTTTTTCACACAGAGGGTGGTGGGTGAGTGGAATCGGCTGCCGTCAGTGGTGGTGGAGGCAAACTCAATAGGGTCTTTGAAGAGACTCCTGGATGAGTACATGGGACTTAATAGGATGGAGGGTTATCGGTAGGCCTAAAAGGTAGGGATATGTTCGGCACAACTTGTGGGGCCGAAGGGCCTGTTTTGTGCTGGAGTTTTCTATGTTTCTATGTTTCTAATTAAGTTTCAATTGTTACCGTGTCTCTCTGTGTGATCTTTAACTGTGGACATTCTGTGATGTGATTTAACTGGGTTAGAGTTTAGCATCAATTGCAAAATTCTGTTGATCAATAATTTGCAACTATTTAGTCCGCAAATAAATGTGTTTTTATCCCGAAATCTACTGCAGCTTCTCAAACTGAGAAAATATTCAGAAACAATGGGACATCTCAGAAAATTCAGTCCCTGCAGCAGATACAATCACATCACCTCTTTGAGCAGTAAAATAACAGACTTAACTGTGACCAGCAATGCACAGGCTCCAAATGACACTGGACCCACATCTGATACAGTGTTCAGAAACGTGCCCAGATGTGGAAGGAGAGAGATGATCACGAGAGAGAGGGTCGGCTTGTGGGATGGGCTGAATCTAGAAAGGGTGCGAGGCTGGGAAAATGAATGGATAAGAGTGAGAGAGGAAGATTCTGAGCGAGTGAAAGTGAAAAAGAGGAAGACAGAAGGATAGATGGGGCGGGAGTGAGGGCGTGATGATGGGGCAAGCAGTTATTGTGAGAGGAATGGTGTTTATAACAGTAACTTAACTGAGCGAGAAGTCAGCTCCGCTGGCTATGAGGAGAGGTTGAATAAATCAGGATTGTTTTCACTGGAAAGACTAAGGCTGAGGGGAGACCTGATAGAGGTCCACAAAATTGTCGGAAGCACAGACAGGGTGGATAGTCAGAGGGTTTTCTCCGAGGGTGGAAGGTTCAGTTACAAGGAGGCACAGGTTCAAGATGGCAGGATGAAATATTAAGGGAGATGTGCGGGGGATGTTTTCCACACAGAGAGTGTCGGTGCCTGGAATGCGCTGCCAGGGGAGGTGGTGGAATCAGGCACATTAGCAACTTTTAAGAGGCATCTGGATTGATGCATTAATAGGAGGTAAGAGGGATACTGACCGAGTAAGCGCAGCAGGTTTTATTTTAAAATAGGGCATCATGATCGGCACAGGTTTGGAGAGGGTCGAAGGGCCTATTCCTGTGCTGTCCATTTCTTTGCCTTTGTTCCTTGAGCGTCTGCATCAGGAAAGACACAACTGGGGTAAGAGAGCGTGAGACAAATCAGACCACAAGACTGTGCTCCTGCGACAGGCTGACACACAAAGGCTAAAGCGGGATGATCCATTCAATAATGTCATGCAATGTTGGTCTGAGGAATCGAAAGATCTCCTACGTGACTGCTTAGAGTCAGTGGACTGGTCAGTATTTAAAAACTCCACGAACAACCTGAGCGAGTACGCCACTACAGTAACTGACATCATTAGGAAGTGTGTAGGAGACTCTGTGCCCAAGAAGATATTGCGTGTGTTTCCCAACCGGAAACCATGGATGATCAGGGATATCCACTGCTTTCTGAAGTCCAGGTCTGAGGCATTCAAGTTGGACGACCCTGACCTCGACAAGACAGCCAGATATGATCTGCACAGATCCATCAAAGATGCAGAAAAACAGTTTCAGACCAACCTAGTGCCCCATGATAGCCAGGCGGACCCCCACCGACTGTGCCAAGGTCTGCAAGACATAGCAGGCTACAAGATGAAGGTGTGTAAAATCGCTGGCTTCACCAAACCCATTTCTAATCAGTTCAATGCACACTATGTCCGTGTTGAGCATGAGGTCAGCATGAGCATGCCCTCCACCCCAGAAGCCTCGGATGCAGCTGTATCTGAGCTCACAATTGCAGATGTCAGAACAGCCGACTCGAAAGTCAACCCATGGACAGTGACTGTCCCGGATGAGGTACACGGACGAACACTCACACACTGCGCGGATCAGCTGGTGGGGTATTTACAATCATCTTCAGCTTTCTTTACAACAATCTGAGTTCCCTATCTGCTTCAAGAAGACGACCATCATCCCAGTACCAAAGAAAAACCAAGCAGCGTGCCTTAATGGTGACGTTCTGCTGGCTGTGACATCCATCCATCGAAGGGGAAAGGGTCGAGAGCTTCATGTTTTTAGGTGTCCAGATCACTATCAGACATATCCTGGTCCCCCCGTGCCAACAATATAGTTAGGAAAGCCCACCAACGCCTCTACATTCTCAGAAGACTAATAACATTTGGAATGTCAGCTATGATTCTCACCAACGTTTACAGATGAATCATAGAAAGCATTCTTTCAGGCTGTATCACAGCTTGGTATGACTCCTGCTCTGCCCAAGACTGCAAGAAACTACAAAAGGTCATGAATGTAGCACAATCCATCACTCAAACCAGCCACCCATCCATTGACTCTGTCTACACTTCCCGCTGCCTCGTCAAAGCAGCCACCATAATTCAGGACCCCACGCACCCCGGACATTCTCTCTTCCACCTTCTTCATCAGGAAAAATATACAAAAGTCTGATCTCACGTACCAACCGACACAAGAACAGCTTCTTCCCTGCTGCCATCAGACTTTTGAATGGACTTAACTTGCATCAAGTTGATCTTTCTAGTCACCCTAGCTATGACTGTAACAGTACATTCTGCACTCTTACGTTTCCTTAGAACATAGAACATAGAAAAGCTGCAGCACAAACAGGCCCTTCGGCCCACAAGTTGCGCCGAACAATTTCCTTACCTTCTAGGCTCATCTATAACCCCCTATCTTACTAACCTCCATGAACCTATTCAAAAGTATCTTCAAAGACTCAATCGATTCCGCTTCCACCACCACTACCAGCAGCCGATTCCACGCACCCACCACCCTCTGAGTGAAAAACTTACCCCTAACATCTCTGACGCAAATCTTTGTCTCGTCACTGGACGCAGGTGAGGTCCCAGAGGATTGGAGGACAGCCAATGTGGTCCCGTTATTTAAGAAGGGTAGGAAGGATAACCCGGGTAATTATAGGCCGGTGAGCTTGACGTCCATGGTGGGGAAGTTGTTGGAGAAGATTCTTAGAGATAGGATGTATGCGCATTTAGAAATGAATAAACGCATTCACGATAGTCAGCATGGTTTTGTGAGAGGGAGGTCATGCCTCACGAACCTGGTGGTGTTTTTTGAAGAAGTGACCAAAATGGTTGACGAAGGAAGGGCCGTGGATGTTGTCTGTATGGACTTCAGTAAAGCGTTTGACAAAGTCCCTCATGGTAGACGAGTGAAAAACGTTGGATCTCATGGGATAAAGGGGGAGGTGGCTAGATGGGTGGAGAACTGGCTTGTTCACAGAAGACAGAGGGTGGTCGTGGAAGGGTCTTTTTCCGGCTGGAGGCCTGTGACTAGTGGTGTACCGCAGGGCTCTGTATTGGGACCTCTGCTGTTTGTGATTTATATAAATGATCTGGAAGAAGGAGTAACTGGGGTGATCAGTAAGTTTGCGGACGACACAAAACTGGCAGGACTCGCAGATAGTGAGGAACATTGTCAGAGGCTACAGAAGGATATAGATAGGCTGGAAATTTGGGCAAGGAAATGGCAGATGGAGTTCAATCCTGATAAATGCGAAGTGATGCATTTTGGTGGGAATAATGTAGGGAGGAGCTACACGATAAATGGAAGAACCATAAAGGGTGTAGAGACGCAGAGGGACCTGGGTGTGCAAGTCCACAGATCTTTGAAGGTGACGTCACAGGTGGAGAAGGTGGTGAAGAAGGCATATGGCATGCTTGCCTTCATAGGACGGGGCATAGAGTGTAAAAGTTGGGGTCTGATGTTGCAGATGTATAGAACGCTGGTTCGGCCGCATTTGGAATACTGCGTCCAGTTCTGGTCGCCACATTACCAGAAGGACGTGGAGGCTTTGGAGAAAGTACAGAGGAGGTTTACCAGGATGTTGCCTGGTATGGAGGGGCTTGGTTATGAGGAGAGATTGGGGAAACTGGGGTTGTTCTCCTTGGAAAGACGGAGGATGAGGGGAGACTTAATAGAGGTGTATAAAATTATGAAAGGCATAGATAGGGTGAACGGTGGGAAGTTTTTCCCCGGGTCGGTGGTGACGTTCACGAGGGGTCATAGGTTCAAGGTGAAGGGGGGGAGTTTGAACACAGATATCAGAAGGACATATTTTACACAGAGGGTCGTGGGGGCCTGAAATGTGTTGCCGGGCAAGGTGGTGGAGGCGGACACACTGGGAACGTTTAAGACTTATCTGGACAGCTGTATGAACGGAGTGGGAATGGAGGGATACAAAAGAGTGGTTTAGTTTGGACCAGGGAGCGGCACGGGCTAATTGTTCTTTGTTTCTCGTTTCAAGGCTTCATTCTATGATCAACTTGCTGGTGCCAGTACAGAGCGAGACTGCGGATAGTTGGGAACCTGTCTCGGGGGCATGGAATTCATATGGTGTTCGTGGAAGTGGAAATGAATAGGGTTGGGAAGCATTTTCCGATCAGGGCCAGTGTGATCTCCTGGACTCGTTTCGATCGCCTCATGGGGTCGGAGAGGAATTTCCCAGATTTGTTTTCCCCATATTGGCCCTGGGGTTTTCACCCTGGGTTTTCACCTCTCCCAGGAGATCACATGGTCTGGAATGGGGGGTTGGGGGTGAGCTAATAGGTTGTGATGAACAAAGCATCGTAGCTGTGAGGGACAGCTCGGTGGATAGGATATTGGTATGTAGATAGGCTGGAAAATTGGGCGGGGTTCCTGGATTCAGGATTCAATCCTGGACCGGGGAGCGGCGTGGGCTTGGAGGGCCGAAGGGCCTGTTCCTGTGCTGTATTGTTCTTTGTTCTTTGTTCTTTGTTATCTCCTCTGTACCGACTCCCAAGCACCCTCAGCCTGTGGCCTCTCGTGACAACCATTTCAGCCTGGGTAAAAGCCTCTGAGAATCCACTCTATCAATACCTCTCAACATCTTAGACACCTCTAAGTGGTCACCTCTCATCCTTCGCCTCTCCAAGGAGAATAGACCGAGCTCTCTCAACCAATCCTCATAAGGCATACCACTTAATCCCAGCAACATCCTCGTAAATCTCCTCTGCACCCGTTCTCTGGCTTCCACATCCTTTCTGTAATGAGGCGACCAGAACTGGGCACAGTACTCCAGGTGGGGTCTGACCAGGATCCTATACAGCTGCGGCATTATCTCCCGATTTCTGAACTCAAAGAACAAAGAACAGTACAGCACAGGAAACAGGCCCTTCGGCCCTCCAAGCCTGTGCCGCTCCTTGGTCCAACTCGAACAATCGTTTGTATCCTTCCATTCCCAGGCTGCTCATGTGACTATCCAGATAAGTCTTAAACGATGTCAGCGTGCCTGCCTCCACCACCCTACTTGGCAGCGCATTCCAGGCCCCCACCACCCTCTGTGTAAAAAACATCCATCTAATATCTGAGTTATACTTCGCCCCTCTCACCTTGAGCCCGTGACCCCTCGTGATCGTCACCTCCGACCTGGGAAAAAACTTCCCACCGTTCACCCTATCTATCCCCTTCATAATCTTGGACACCTCTATTAGATCTCCCCTCATTCTCCGTCTATCCAGGGAGATCAACCCCAGTTTACCCAATCTCCCCTCATAGCTAAGACCCTCCATACCAGGCAACATCCTGGTAAACCTTCTCTGCACTCTCTCTAACGCCTCCATGTCCTTCTGGTAGTGCGGCGACCAGACTGGACGCAGTACTCCAAATGTGGCCTAACTAGCGTTCTATACAGCTGCATCATCAGACTCCAGCTTTTATATTTTATACCCCGTCCTATAAAGGCAAGCATACCATATGCCTTCTTCACCACCTTCTCCACCTGTGTTGCCACCTTCAAGGATTTGTGGACTTGCACACCTAGGTCCCTCTGTGTTTCTATACTCCTGATGACTCTGCCATTTATTGTATAACTCCTCCCTACATTATTTCTTCCAAAATGCATCACTTCGCATTTATCCAGATTAAACTCCATCTGCCACTTCTCCGCCCAATTTTCCAGCCTATCGATATCCTGCTGTATTGCCCGACAATGCTCTTCGCTGTCCGCAAGTCCAGCCATCTTCGTGTCATCTGCAAACTTGCTGATTACACCAATTACACTTTCATCCAAATCATTTATATTTATCACAAATAGCAGAGGCCCCAGTACAGAGCCCTGCGGAACACCACTGGTCACAGACCTCCAGCCAGAAAAAGACCCTTCGACCACTACCCTCTGTCTCCTATGGCCAAGCCAGTTCTCCACCCATCTAGCCACTTCTCCTTGTATCCCATGAGCCTTAACCTTCTTAACCAACCTGCCATGTGGGACTTTGTCAAATGCCTTACTGAAATCCATATAGACAACATCCACGGCCCTTCCTTCATCAACCGTTTTTGTCACTTCCTCAAAAAACTCCACCAAATTTGTAAGGCACGACCTCCCTCTTACAAAACCATGCTGTCTGTCACTAATGAGATTGTTCCGTTCTAAATGCACATACATCCTGTCTCGAAGAATCCTCTCCAAAAACTTCCCTACCACGGACGTCAAGCTCACCGGCCTATAATTTCCTGGGTTATCCCTGCTACCCTTCTTAAACAACGGGACCACATTCGCTATCCTCTAATCCTCAGGGACCTCACCCGTGTCCAAAGAAGCGACAAAGATTTCCGTCAGAGGCCCAGCAATTTCATCTCTCGTCTCCCTGAGCAGTCGATTGATGAAGGCCAGTATTCCATACGCCTTCTTCACCACTGCCTCGACCTGCGAAGCCGCTTTGAGCGTCCTATGACCCCGGACCCCAAGATCCCTCTGTTCTTCCACACTGCCAAGCGTCTTACCCTCAATATTATATTCTTCCATCCTATTCGACCTGCCAAAATGAACTATCACACACTTATCTGGGTTGAAGTCCATCTGCCACTTCTCCACCCACTCTTGCATCTTATCTATGTCTCGTTCCAACTGCTGACATCCCTCTGCACTATCCACAACACCTCCAAATTTTGTGTCATCAGCAAACTTGCCAACCCATCCTTCCACTTCCTCATCCAGGCCATTTATAAAAATCACAAAGAGTAAAGGTCCCAGAACAGATCCCTGGGGCACCCCACTGATGAGCGACCTCCACTCTGAAAAATACCCAACTACAATCACTCTTTGCCTTCTGTGGGCAAGCCAGTTCTGAATCCACAAAGCAACGTCCCCTTCTATCCCATGCCCCTTCACTTTCTCCATCACTCTTGCATGGGGCACCTTATCAAACGCCTTACTGAAATCCACATAAACCACATCTACCGCTCTTCACCGTCTAAGAGTCTAGTCACATCTTCAAAAAACTCAATCAGACTCGTAAGGCATGATCTGCCTCGGACAAAGCCGTGCTGGCTACTTCTGATCATACTATTCCTTTCCAAATGTTCATAAATCCTGCCTCTCAGGATCTTCTCCATCAACTTACCTACTACTGAGGTTAGACTCACCGGTCTATAATTTCCTAGGCTATCTGTTTTCCCTTTCTTGAATAACGGAACCACATCCGCCATCCTCCAATCCTCTGGAACCTCTCCTGTCTCCATTGACGACGCAAAGAGAATTGCCAGAGGATCAGCAATCTCTTCCCTCGCCTCCCAGAGTAACCTGGGGTACCTCCCATCCGGTCCCGGCGATTTATCTATCTTGGTGCTTTTCAACAGCTCCAACACATCCTCTTTCCTAATGCTCACATGGTCAATCTTCTCAGTCCACTGCAAGTCTGCACTGCAACGACCAAGATCCTTTTCCACTGTGAATACTGAAGCAAAGTATTGATTGAGTACCTCTGATATTTCAACCGTTTCAATACAGAGTCCGTATCCTTCCATTCCCATCCTATCCATGTACTTGTCTAGTTGCTCCTTAAATGCCGCTATTGTACCTGCTCCCACCCCCTCCCCGGGCAGCGCGTTCCAAACATTCACCACCCTCTGTGTAAAAAACCTGCATCGCACATCTCCTCTAAACTTTCCCCCACACACCTTAAACCTGTGTCATATGATGACAAGTACCCGACGGGATTTAAAATAAAGATATTAGATCTGTGTCAGTCAGTGTTTGAGACAGTTTGTGTAACACTTTTGCTGTGTTGTCCTTAATCGATGTTGTAATGTGGAGGTTACAAGGACTAAGCAGCGAGAGTGAGGTGAGTGGTGCATTGGTTTGTCTGTGGATATTAAGAATGAAGTCGGTGATGCACCTGGTGGGTAATGACAGTGGGACTGAGGTCAGGCATCTACCTGGGTATATATTGATAATAAAATGAATTTAGTGATGTAATTGTGTAGGTAGTGATAAGAAGATTGGTGTTGAGGTTTGGGGGCTGGGAGTGAGGGGTTGTGTGGAATGAGCGATTGCATACAGAATGCACCTCACTCGACACTGTGTTTATACATCTCTCTCAGGTCAGATACAGCACCAATTAGACACAGGATTCTACCCCTGCACTCATCCATCAAACATTCACTTGGAAGGACAGTCGTGGGGGTGGGCGAAGGGGGGGAGGGGGCGGACAAGCGTACGTCCCTGCAGGAGATCATTCAGCCCCTCGAGACTGGTCATCCAGACAATAAGATCATGGCTCATTTGATCTGTCTCTCATCTCGTAACCCTGAACATATTTACCCTTCAGCTTCCCATTTCCTCTTGAAATTCTGGATTGAATCTGCTTCCGGCTGATGATCAGACTCTACATTTCAGATACTAGCGATCCACTCCTTTACAAATGTGTCCATTGTCCCCATGTCCCTTCACACTGCATCATTTCCTCGAGCGGGAGGTGTGTAGGGGTTGGAGTGTGACAGGGGTGAGTCAAGGTGGAGTCGTTATGTGAAGGGAAAGAAGGATGTTGACATGAGAGGGAAAGGAGGGTGTGGGGGTGAGAGGGAAAGGGGGGTGTGGGGGTGAGAGGGAAAGGGGGGGTGTGGGGGTGAGAGCGAAAGGGGGTGGGGGGGAGAAGGAGAGGGGGGTGTGGGGGAGAGGGAAAGGGAGGTGTTGGGGGAGAGGGAAAGGGGGTTGTGGGGGTGATTGGGAAAGGGGGTGTCGGAGGGAGAGAGAAAGAAGGTGTGGGGGAGAGGGAAAGGAGGGTGTGGGGGTGAGAGGGAAAGAGGGGTGTGGGGGGGAGAGGCAAAGGGGGGTATCGGGGGGAGAGAGAAAGAGGGTGTGGGGGAGAGGGAAAGAGGGAAAGGGAGGTGTTGGGGGGAGAGGGAAAGGGGGGTGTGGGGGAGAGGGAAAGCGGGGTGTGGGGGGGAGAGGGAAAGGGGGGTGTGGGTGAGAGGGAAAGGGAGGTGTGGGGGGGAGAGGGAAAGGGGCATGTTGAGGTGCGAGAACATGGAACAGAGAACATTGAACATTACAGCGCAGTACAGGCCCTTCGGCCCTCGATGTTGTGCCGACCAGTGAAACCAATCTAAAGCCCCTCTAATCAACACTATTCCAATATAATCCAGATGTTTATCCAATAACCATTTGAATGCTCTTAATGTTGACGAGTCCACGACTGCTGCAGGCAGGGCATTCCACGTTCTTCCTACTCTCTGAGTGAAGAACCTATCTCTAACATCTGTCCTATATCTCTCACCCCTCAATTTAAAGCGATGTCGCCTCGTGTTCGCCATCACCATCCGAGGAAAAAGGCTCTCACTGTCCACCCTATCTAATCCTCTGATCATCATGTGTGCCTCTATTAAGTCACCTCTTAACCTTCTTCTCTCGAATGAAAACAACCTCAAGTCCCTCAGCCTTTCCTCATACGATTTTCCCACCATACCAGGCAACATCCTGGTAAATCTCCTCTGCACCCGTTCCAACACTTCCACATCTTTCCTATAATGCGGCAACCAGAACTGTACGCAATACTCCAAATGCGGCCGCACCAGAGTTTTGTGCAGCTGCAACGTGACCTCATGGCTCCGAAACTCAATCCCTCTTCCAATAAAAGCGAACACACCGTACGCCTTCTTAACAACCCTATCAACCTGGGTGCCAACTTTCAGGGATCTATGCCCATGGACACCGAGATCCCTCTGTTCATCCACACGACCAAGTATCTTACCATTAGCCCAGTACTCTGTATTCCTGTTACTCCTTCCAAAGTGAATCACCTCACAATTTTCCGCATTAAACTCCATTTGCCACCTCTCAGCCCAGCTCTGCAGCTTATCCATGTCCCTCTGTAACCTGCCACTTCCCTCCACACTGCCTTCAACTCCACCGAATTTAGTGTCATCTGCAAATTTACTGAAGCATCCTTCTACGCCCTCATCCAGGTCATTTGTAAAAATGACAAACAGCAGTGGCCCCAAAACAGATCCCTGCGGTACACCACCAGTAACTGAACTCCAGAATGAACATTTCCCATCAATCACCACCCTCCTTTTTCTGACAGCGAGCCAATTCCTGATCCAAACCACTAATCACCCTCAGTCCCATGTGTCCGTATTTTCTGCAAAAGCTTACCATGGGGAAACTTATCAAACGCTTTGCTGAAATCCATATACGCCACATCAACCGCTTTACCCTCATCCACCTCTTTGGTCACCTTCTGAAAGAACTCAATAAGGTTTGTGAGGCACGACCTACCCTTCACAAAACCTAATCAAATTATTCCTTTCTCGATGACTATAAATCCTATCTCTGATCAACCTTTCCAAAACTTTGCCAACAACAGAAGTAAGGCTCACCGGTCTATAATTACCAGGGTTGTCCCTACTCCCCATCTTGAACAAGGGGACAACATTTGCTATCCTCCAGTCTTCTGGCACTGTTCCTGGAGACAATGACGACCCAAAGATCAAAGCCAAAGGCTCTGCAATCTCCTCTCTAGCCTCCCAGAGAATCCTAGGATAAATCCCATCCGGCCCAGGGGACTTATCAATTTTTACCCTTTCCAGATTTGCTAACACCTCCTCCTTATGAACCTTAATCCTATCCAGTCCAACAGCCTGCATCTCAGTACTCCCCTCGACAACACTGTCCCTCTCCTGTGTGAATACCGACGAAAAATATTCATTTAGTGCCTCTCCTATCTCTTCAGACTCCACGCACAACTTCCCACTCCTGTCCTTGACTGGCCCTCACCTTACCCTAGTCATTCTTTTACTCCTGATGTACCTATCGACAGCTTGAGGGTTTTCCTTGAATCGACCTGCCAAAGACTTCTCATGTCCCCTCCTGGCTCTTCTTAATTATTTCTTTAGGTCCTTCCTCGTTAACCTGTAACTCTCAAGCGCCCGAACTGAGCCTTCATGTCTCAACTTCACATAAGTCTCCTTCTTCCTCTTCACAAGAGATTCAACCTCCTTAGTAAACCACGGTTCCCTCACACGTCTGCTTCCTCCCTGCCTGACAGGTACATATTTATCAAGGACGCGTAGTAGCTGTTCCTTGAACAAGCTCCACATTACAATTGTGCCCATCCCCTGCAGTTTCCGTCCCCAACCTATGCCAGCTGAATCTCTCCGAATCGCATCATAATTTCCTTTCCCCCAGCTATAACTCTTGCCCTTTGGTATATACCTATCCCTTTCCATTGCTAAGGTAAACGTAACCGAATTGTGGTCACTGTCACCAAAGTGCTCACCGACCTCCAAATCTAACACCCAGTCTGGTTCATTACCCAGTACCAAATCCAATGTGGCCTCGCCTCTTGTTGGTCTATCTACATCCAGTGTCAGGAAGCCTTCCTGCACACACTGGACAAAAACTGACCCCTCTAAAGCACTCGAACTTTAGCTTTTCCTCTCAATATTTGTCAAGTTAAAGTCCCCCATAGCAACTACCCTGTTACTTTCACTCCGATCCAGAATCATCTTAGCAATCCTTTCCTTTATATCTCTGGAACTTTTCGGAGGTCTATAAAAAAACTCCCAACAGGGTGACCTCTCCTTTCCTGTTTCTAACCTCAGCCAAAACTACCTCATTAGACGGGTCCTCATCAAACGTCCTTTCTGCCACCGTAATACTGTCCTTGACTAACAATGCCACACCTCTCCCTCTTTTACCACCTTTCCTGCACTTACTGAAACATCTAACCTCTGGAACCTGCAACAACAATTCCTGCCCCTGCTCTATCCATGTCTCCGAGATGGCCACAACATCGAAGTCCCAGGTACCAACCCATGCTGCAAGCTCACCCACCTTATTCCGGATGCTCCTGGTGCTCAAACCACTTTCCTGCCTGCCAGTACACTCCTGTGACCCTGAAACCTCATCCATGACCTCACTACTCTCAACCTCCTGTACACCGGAGCTACAGTTCAGGTACCCACCCCCTGCTGAATTAGTTTAAACCCTCCCGAAGAGCATTAGCAAATTTCCCCCCCCCGAAAGTATTGGTACCCCTCTGGTTCAGATGCAGACCATCCTGTTTGTAGAGGTCCCACCTACCCCAGAAAGAGCCCGAATGGTCCAGGTATCTGAAACCCTCCCTCCTGCAGCATCCCTGTAACCACGTGTTCAAATGCTCTCTCTCCCTATTCCTCTCCTCACTATCACGTGGCACGGGTAACAAACCAGAGATAACAAGTCTGTTTCTTCTAGCCCGAAGCTTCCATCCTAACTCCGTGAATTTCTGCCTTACATCCCCATCCCTTTTCCTACCGATGTCTTGAGTGCCTATGTGAACCACAACTTGGGGCTGGTCCCTCTCCCTCATAAGGATTTCGAAAACACGATCCAAGACATCATGGACTCTGGCTCCTGGGAGGCAACACACCGACCGCGAGTCTCTCTCGTTCCCGCAGAATATCCTATCCATCCCTTTAACAACGGAGTCCCCAATGACCAATGTCCCCAGGCAGCTAAAAACGTAGGGAGCTCTGGAGGAATACAAAGAAAGTAGGAAAGAACTCAAACGAGGAATTAGAAGGGCAAAAAGGGGTCACGAAATGTCCTTGGCAGACAGGATTAAGGAGAATCCAAAGGCATTTTATTCATACGTTGGGAACAAAGGAGTTGTCAGGGAAAAAAATCGGACCTCTTAGGGACAAAACTGGAGAATTATGCTTCGAGCCCAAAGAAGTAGGGGTGATCCTAAATGAATACTTTGCGTCGGTATTCACAAAGGAGAGGGATGTGTTGACTGGGAGTGTCTCGGAGGGGAGTGTTGACCCGTCAGCGAAAATCTCCATGACAAGGGAGGAAGTGTTAGGTTTTTTAGGGAATATAAAGACTGACAAATCCCCAGGGCCTGATGGAATCTATCCAAGGCTGCTCAGGGAGACGAGAGATGAAATCGCTGGGCCTCTGACGCAAATCTTTGTCTTGTCACTGGACACAGGTGAGATCCCAGAGGATTGGAGGATAGCTAATGTGGTCCCGTTATTTGAGAAGGGTAGGAAGGATAACCCTGGAAATTATAGGCCGGTGAGCTTGACGTCCGTGGTCGGGAAGTTGTTGGAGAGGATTCTTAGAGATAGGATGTATGCGCATTATAAAGGAATACTCTCATTAACGATAGTCAGCATGGTTTTGTGAGAGGGAGGTCATGCCTCACTAACCTGGTGGAGTTTTTTTAAAGAAGTGACCAGAATGGTTGACGAGGGAAGGGCCGTGGATTTTGTCTATATGGACTTTAGTCAAGCGTCTGACAAAGTCCCTCATGGTCGGCTGGTGAAAAAGGTTGGATCTCATGGGATAAAGGGGGAGGTGGCTAGATGGGTGGAGAACTGGCTTGGTCACAGAAGACAGAGGGTGGGAGTGGAAGGGTCTTTTTCCGGCTGGAGGCCTGTGACTAGTGGTGTTCCGCAGGGCTCTGTATTGGGACCTCTGCTGTTTGTGATTTATATAAATGATCTGGAAGAAGGTGTAACTGGGGTGATCAGTAAGTTTCCAGAAGACACAAAAATGGCAGGACTTGCAGATAGTGAGGAACATTGTCAGAAGCTACAGAAGGATATAGATAGGCTGGAAATTTGGGCAAAGAAATGGCAGATGGAGTTCAATCCAGATAAATGCGAAGTGATGCATTTTGGTGGAACTAACGTGGGGGGAGCTATACGATAAATGGCAGAGCCATAAAGGGTGTAGATACGCAGTGGGACCTGGGTGTGCAAGTCCACAGATCCTTGAAGGTGACGTCACAGGTGGAGAAGGTAGTGAATAAGGCATATGGCATGTTTGCCTTTATAAGACGGGGCATAGAGTATAAAAGTTGAGGTCTGATGTTGCAGTTGTATAGAACGTTGGTTCGGCCGCATTTGGAATACTGTGTCCAGTTCTGGTCGCCACATGACCAGAAGGACGTGGAGGCTTTGGAGAGAGTGCAGAGGAGGTTTACCAGGATGTTGCCTGGTATGGAGGGGCTTAGTTATGAGGAGAGATTGGGTAAACTGGGGTTGTTCTCACTGGAAAGACGGAGGATGAGGGGTGATCGAATCGAGGTGTATAAAATTATGAAAGGCATAGATAGGGTGAACGGTGGGAAGCTTTTTCCCATGTCGGTGGTGACGTTCACGAGGGGTCATAGGTTCAAGGTGAGTGGGGGGAGGTTTAACAGGGATATCAGAAGGACGTATTTTGCACAGAGGGTAGTGGGGGCCTGGACTGCGCTTTCGGGCAAGGTGGGGGAGGCGGGGACACTGGGAACGTTTAGGACTTATCTAGATAGCCACCTGAACGGAGTGGGAATGGAGGGAGACAAAAGAATGGTCTAGTTTGGACCAGGGAGCGGCGCGGGCTTGGAGGGCCGAAGGGCCTGTTCCTGTGCTGTATCGTTCTTTGTTCTTTGCTTTGTTCTTGAGCATGGACAAAGATAGATCTGGTCCTCGGGTTGAGGTTCTAAACCGGAAAACGGACAAATTTGAAGAAATGAGAAAGGATCTAAAAAGTGAGGATTGAGACAGGCTCTTCTCTGGCAAGGATGTGATTGGTAAGTGGGAGGCTTTCAAAGGAGAAATTTTGAGAGTGCAGAGTTTATCTGCTCCTGTCAGGATTAAAGGCAAAGTGAAGAAGAATAAGGAACCTTGGTTCTCGAGGGATATTGGAACTCTGATGAAGAAGAAGAGAGAGATGTATGACATGTATTGGCAACAGGGAGCAAATAAGATGCTTGAGGAGTATAAAAAGTGGAAGAAACTACTTAAGAAAGAAATCAGGAGGGCGAAAAGAAGATATTAGGTTGCTTTGGCAGACAATGTGAAGGATAATCCTAAGAGCTTCTACAGGTGTATTAAGAGCAAAAGGATAGTAAGGGATAAAATTGGTCCTCTTGAAGATCAGAGTGGTCGGCGATGTACGGAACCAAAAGAAATGGGGGAGATATTAAATAGGTGTTTTGCATCCGTATTTTCTAAGGAAACTGGCATGGAGTCTATGGAAATAAGGCAAATAAGTAGGGAGGTCATGGAACCTATACAGATTAAAGGGGAGGAGGTGCTCGCTGTCTTGAGGCAAATCAGAGTAGATAAATCCCCAGGACCGGACAGGGCATTCCCTCGGACCTTGACTCCTTCAAGGTCCGAGGGAAATTGAAATTGCAGGGGCCCTGGAAGATATATTTAAAATGTTGGTATCCACGGGTGAGTTGCTGGATGATTGGAGGATAACTCATGTTGTTCCGTTGTTTAAAAAAGGCTCAAAACGTAATGCGGGAAATTATAGGCCGGTAAGTTTGACGTCAGCAGTGGGTAAATTAATGGAAGGACTATTAAGAGATAGGACCTACAAATAATTGGATAGACAGGGACTTATTAGGGAGAGCCAACATGGCTTTGTGCGTGGTAGGTCATGTTTGACCAATCTATTCGAGTTTTTCGAGGAGGTTACCGGGAAAGTGGATGAAGGGAAGGCAGTGGATGTTGTCTACATGGAATTCAGTAAGGCCTTTGACAAAGTCCCACATGGGAGGTTACTGAGGAAGTTTCAGTCGCTCGGGAAACATGGAGAGGTCGTAAACTTGCTTAGACATTGGCTCAATGGAAGAAGCCAGAGAGTGGTAGTGGAGGATTGCTTCTCTGAGTGGAGGCCTGTGACTAGTGGTGTGCCACAGGGATCAGTGCTGGGTCCATTGTTGTTTGTCATCTATATCAATGATCTGGATGATAATGTGGTAAATTGGATCAGCACATTTGCTGACGATACAAAGATTGGAGGTGTCGTGGACAGTGAGGAAGGTTTTCAAAGCTTGCAGAGGGATTTGCTCGCAAAATGGGCTGCAAAATGGCAGATGGAGTTTAATGCAGACAAGTGTGAGGTGTTGCACTTTGGAAGGACAATCCAAGGTAGAACATACAAGGTAAATGGTCGGACACTGAAGAGTGCAGTAGAACAGAGGGATCTGGGAATACAGATACATAATACATAAAAGTGGCGTCACAGGTAGTTAAGGCCGTAAAGAATGCTTTTGGTACATTAGCCTTTACAAATCAAAGTATTGAGTATAAGAGTTGGAATGTTATGGTGAGGTTGTATGAGACATTGGTGAGGCCGGATTTAGAGTATTGTGAGCAGTTTTGGTCACCTAATTACAGGAAGGATATGAATAAGGTTGAAAGAGTGCAGAGAAGGTTTACAAGGACGTTGCCGGGACTTGAGAAACTGAGTTACACAGAAAGGTTGAATGGGTTCGGACTTTATTCCCTGGAGCATAGGCAAATGAGGGGAGATTAGCCTCGCGTGCCAGTGAGGCTAAGAATAGGGAGTTAGTACAATTGAATGCTTGGCTAAAGGACTGGTCCAGGAGGGAGGGCTTCATTTTCCTAGATCAATGGGAAGTTTTCAGGAGAGGATGGCACCTGTACAAGAGGGACGGGTCGCAACTAAGTTGGAAGGGCACGAATATCCTGGCTGGGAGTTTTGCTAGTGCTTTTCGGGGGGGGGGGGGGGTTAAACTAGTATGGCAGGGGGGTGGGGATCAAAATATTAGGTCTACAAGTGTAGAGGCTGGGGACGAGCTTGGGGAAGGGTCAAGGCTGGCAAAGAAGAAGAGCACTCTGGGGGAGGATGACCTCACTGGGCCTGGAGGTCTGGAGTGCTGATACTTCAGTGCAAGGAGCGTAGCAGGTAAGACAGACGAACTTAGGGCTTTAATGCTCACGAGGAATTTGGATGTGGTTGCCGTGACAGAGATTTGGTTGAAAGAGGGACAGGACTGGCAGCTGATATTACGGGGTACAAGTGTTTTAGGCGAGAAGAGAGGGCCAAAAGACGTGGGGGAGTAGCAGTATTAGTTGGAGAGCATATTACAACGGTGCAGAGGGAGGACAATTCAGAGGGGTCGTGTAACGCGTCACTCTGGGTGGAGCTTAGAAACAGGAAGGGCACAGTCACGGTTTTGGGGGTATACTACAGACCCCCCAACAGCCCAAGGGAAGTGGAAGAACGGATATGTCAGGAGATACTGGATAGGTGCAGGAAAAATAGGGTTGTTGTAGTGGGAGACTTCAATTTCCCTGGTACAGACTGGATATCGCTGAGAGCTGGGACTCTGAATGGGGAGGAATTTGTAAAATGCGTACAGGAGGGTTCTTTGGAACAATATGTAGATAGCCCGACTAGAGAGGGGGCTATACTGGACCTAGTACTGGGGAATGAGCCCGGTCAGGTCTTCAAAGTTTCGGTTGGGGAACATGTGGCAAATAGTGACCACAATTCTGTTAGCTTTAGGAGAGTGATGGAAAAGGATGAGTGGTGTCCCAAGGGTAAGGTGTTGGATTGGGGGAAGGCTAACTTTAGTGGGATTAGGCAGAAACTGGCAGCTCTTGATTGGGAGAGGCTCTTTGAGGGTAAATCCACATCTGGCATGTGAGAGTCTTTTAAGGAACAGTTGTTAGGGCTACAGGACAGGCATGTGCCTATAAAACAGAAGGATAGGAAGGGTAGGATTTGAGAACCGTGGATAACCAGGGAAATTGAGGGACTGGTCAAAAAGAAAAGAGAGGCGTATGTTAGGTCCAGGCATTAAAAACGGAGGGAGCTCTGGAGTAGTACAAAGAAAGTAGGAAATAACTCAAAAGGGGAATTAGAAGGGCAAAAAGGAGTCACGAAATGTCCTTGGCAGACAGGATTAAGGAGAATCCCAAGGCATTTTATTCATACGTTAGGAACAAAAGAGTTGCCAGGGAAAAAATCCGACCTCTCAGGGACAAAAGTGGGGAATTATGCTTGGAGCCCAAAGAAGTAGGGGAGATCCTAAATGAATACTTTGCGACGGTATTCACAAAGGAGAGGGATGTGTTGACTGGGAGTGTCTCGGAGGGGAGTGTTGAACCGTTGGAGAAAATCTCCATTACAAGGGAGGAAGTGTTATGTTTGTTAGAGAATATAAAGACTGCCAAATCCCCAGGGCCTGAAGGAATCTATCCAAGGCTGCTCAGGGAGACGAGGGATGAAATCGCTGGGCCTCTGACGCAAATCTTTGTCTCGTCACTGGACGCAGATGAGATCCCAGAGGATTGGAGGATAGCTAATGTGGTCCCGTTATTTAAGAAGGGTAAGAAGGATAACCCGGGTAATTATAGGCCGGTGAGCTTGACGTCCGTAGTGGGAAGTTGTTGGAGAAGATTCTTAGAGATAGGATGTATGCGCATTTAGAAAGGAATAAACTCATTAATGATAGTCAGCATGGTTTTGTGAGAGGGAGGTCATGCCTCACTAACCTGGTGGAGTTTTTTGAACAAGTGACCAGAATGCTTGACGAGGGAAGGGCCGTGGATGTCGCCTATATGGACTTTAGTAAAGCGTTTGACAAAGTCCCTCATGGTAGGCTGGTGAAAAAGGTTGGATCTCATGGGATAAAGAGGCAGGTGGCTAGATGGGTGGAGAACTGGCTTGGTCACAGAAGACAGAGGGTGGTAGTGGAAGGGTCTTTTTCTGGCTGGAGGCCTGTGACTAGTGGTGTTCCGCAGGGCTCTGTATTGGGACCTCTGCTGTTTGTGATTTATATAAATGATCTGGAAGAAGGTGTAACTGGGGTGATCAGTAAGTTTGCGGACGACACAAAATTGGCAGGACTTGCTGATAGTGAGGAGCATTGTCAGAGGCTACAGAAGGATATAGATAGGCTGGAAATTTGGGCAAAGAAATGGCAGATGGAGTTCAATACTGATGAATGCGAAGTGATGCATTTTGGTAGAAATAATGTAGGGAGGAGCTATACGATAAATGGCAGAACCATAAAGGGTGTAGATACGCAGAGGGACCTGGGTGTGCAAGTCCACAGATCCTTGAAGGTGACGTCACAGGTGGATAAGGTGGTGAAGAAGGCATATGGCATGCTTGCCTTTGTAGGACGGGGCATAGAGTATAGAAGTTGGGGTCTGATGTTGCAGATGTATAGAACGTTGGTTCGGCCACATTTGGAATACTGCACCCAGTTCTGGTCGCCACACTACCAGAAGGACGTGGAGGCTTTGGAGAGAGTGCAGAGGAGGTTTACCAGGATGTTACCTGTTATGGAAGGGCTTAGTTATGAGGAGAGATTGGGTAAACTGGGGTTGTTCTCCCTGGAAAGACGGAGGATGAGGGGAGACTTAATAGAGGTGTATAAAATTATGAAAGGCGTAGATAGGGTGAACGGTGGTAAGCTTTTCCCCAGGTCGGTGGTGACGTTCACGAGAGGTCATAAGTTCAAGGTGAAGGGGGGGAGGTTTAACACGGATTTCAGAAGGACGTATTTTACACAGAGGGTGGTGGGGGCCTGGAATGCGCTGTCGGGCAAGGTGGTGGAGGCGGACACACTGGGAACGTTTAAGACTTATCTAGATAGCCACATGAACGGAGTGGGAATGGAGGGATACAAAAGAATGGTCTCGTTTGGACCAGGGAGCAGCACGGGCTTGGAGGGCCGATGGGCCTGTTCCTGTGCTGTATTGTTCTTTGTTCTTTGTTCATTTGATAGAGGTGTATAAAATTATGATGGATATAGATAGAGTGAATGGAAGCAGGCTTTTTCCACTGAGGCTCGGGGAGAAAAAAACTAGAGGGCATGGGTTAAGGGTGAAGGGGGAAAAGTTTGAAGGGAATATTAGCGGGGGCTTCTTCACACAGAGAGTGGTGGGAGTGTGGAATGAGCTGTCAGATGAAGTGGTGAATGCGGGCTCACTTTTACCATTTAAGAAAGACTTGGACAGGTCCATGGATGAGAGGGGTGTGGAGGGATATGGTCCAGGTGCAGGTCAGTGGGACTGGGCAGAAAAATGGTTCGGCACAGACAAGAAGGGCCAAAACGTCTGTTTCTGTGCTGTAATGTTCTCTGGTTCTCGGTTCTAACAGACTGGGAATAGATTGGGGCAAGCTTGGAGGGCAGAAGGGCCTGTTCCTGTGCTTTATTGTTCGTTGTTCTGAGCCCACACTGGACACCCCCCCCCCTCCCCCCCCCCCCCCCCCAGGTCCTGTGTCTCATCCCACCATCTCACTTCAACCCACACCTCTGTTTTGCTGTCAATGTCTGTATTTCCCTTACCCCCGCTCTAGATTTCTTTGTTCTGTAACTCTCCCCAACGCCCAACCATTTACTCAGTAAATCCTGCCCTGATTCGATCTACCAAAATGCATCATCTTGCATTTATCTAAATTAAACTTCATCTGCCATTTGTCAGCCCACTGGCCCAATTGATCAAGATCCCATTGCAATCGGAGATAACCTTCACTGTCCACCATGCCACCAATCTTGATGTCATCTGCAAACTTACTAACCATGCCTCCTAAATTCTCACCCAAATCAATGTAACACGGGACATGGAGAAATCAGACATTGGTATAGTTAATGCTGGTATTTAGCATCATGCTTCAACGCCGCTACCTTTCCCTGACCTGAAATAGATGCTCTATTCAGAAATTATTTAACACTCGGGTATTCCTGGAGGAACAGACGGACGGTGCACAGTGAAACTTTATGCTGTTGATGGCAGCCTAGAATCAGAAAGATTGAAGGAACTCACAAGGTCAATCCTATTTTTGATGTGAGTGGGGTGAGACAGAGAGTGTTGAGGTGAAGGGGAATTTTGAGGTGAGAGGGTCAGTGTTGAGGTGAGGGGTGTTGCTGTGGACGGTGGGAGTTGAGGTGAGAGGCGGTTACTGAGGTGAGAGGGAGTGTGTTAATGTGATGAGGGAGCTTTCAGATGAGAGGGGAACAACATGGTGTTATATCAATACACACTGATCCAACAAACACTCCCAGGATATTTACTGCAGGGATTAGGTGGGAAGTCAGTCTGTCCCCTCACGCTACCAGCCAGAGTGCGGAGGGAACGGTGACAGCCCTTAAACACGGAGCAAACATCATCTGCAACATCCCATCAAACACTCCAATGTCAGCTACAGAGGTCCAGTGTCACTCCCACCCCATCTTAACTGTGTGACCAGGCTGTCTCATGGCTGCTAAAGTGAAGGTTCAACTTAGTCAGGCAACCTTCAGGCTCGATAACCGTAAGCTTGCGCCCATCAGACATTTACAAGGATAAGCTGCCTCTACACTCCCATCAAATACCCTCATTGTAGATGCAGCACAGGCCCAGATACACAAACTATCTCCCTCTACACTGTCCAAACACGAATCTCCAGTGCAGGTATAGCAGAGGGTGAGATACACAGTGTGTACAGGCGAGAGGGGGAGAGGGCTGAGGCGAGAGGGGGAGAGGGTTGAGGCGAGAGGGGGAGAGGGTTGAGGCGAGAGGGGGAGAGGGTTGAGGCGAGAGGGGGAGAGGGTTGAGGCGAGAGAGGTAGAGGGTTGAGGCGAGAGGGGGAGAGGGTTGAGGCGAGAGGGGGAGAGGGTTGAGGCGAGAGGGGGAGAGGGTTGAGGCGAGAGGGGGAGAGCGTTGAGGCGAGAGGGGGAGAGCGTTGAGGCGAGAGGGGGAGAGCGTTGAGGCGAGAGGGGGAGAGCGTTGAGGCGAGAGGGGGAGAGCGTTGAGGCGAGAGGGGGAGAGCGTTGAGGCGAGAGGGGGAGAGCGTTGAGGCGAGGGGGGAGAGCGTTGAGGCGAGGGGGGGAGAGGGTTGAGGCGAGGGGGGGGGAGGGTTGAGGCGAGGGGGGGAGAGGGTTGAGGCGAGGGGGGGAGAGGGTTGAGGCGAGGGGGGGAGAGGGTTGAGGCGAGGGGGGGAGAGGGTTGAGGCGAGGGGGGGAGAGGGTTGAGGCGAGGGGGGAGAGGGTTGAGACGAGGGGGGAGAGGGTTGAGGCGAGGGGGGAGAGGGTTGAGGCGAGGGGGGGAGAGGGTTGAGGCGAGGGGGGAGAGGGTTGAGGCGAGGGGGGGAGAGGATTGAGGCGAGGGGGGAGAGGGTTGAGGCGAGGGGGGGAGAGGGTTGAGGCGAGTTTGGAGAGGGTTGAGGCGAGGGGGGGAGAGGGTCGAGGCGAGGGGGGGAGAGCGTCGAGGCGAGGGGGGAGAGGGTTGAGGCGAGGGGGGGAGAGCGTCGAGGCGAGAGGGGGAGAGCGTCGAGGCGAGGGGTGGAGAGCTTCGAGGCGAGGGGGGGAGAGCGTCGAGGCGAGGGGGGGAGAGCGTCGAGGCGAGGGGGGGAGAGCGTCGAGGCGAGGGGTGGAGAGCTTCGAGGCGAGGGGGGGAGAGCGTCGAGGCGAGGGGGGGAGAGCGTCGAGGCGAGGGGGGGAGAGCGTCGAGGCGAGGGGGGGGGAGAGTGTTGAGGCGAGTTTGGAGAGGGTTGAGGCGAGGGGGGGAGAGGGTCGAGGCGAGGGGGGGAGAGCGTCGAGGCGAGGGGGGGAGAGGGTTGAGGCGAGGGGGGGAGAGCGTCGAGGCGAGGGGGGGAGAGCGTCGAGGCGAGGGGGGGAGAGCGTCGAGGCGAGGGGGGGAGAGCGTCGAGGCGAGGGGTGGAGAGCTTCGAGGCGAGGGGGGGGAGACCGTCGAGGCGAGGGGGGGAGCGTCGAGGTGACAGTGGGAGTGTGGAGGTGAGAGGGGAATTTTGTGGTGGCGGTGAGGTTCTGTAACACACTGGTTGGCGCTGCTGCCTCATGGCGCCAAAGACCCGGGTTTGATTCCAGCCTCGGCTCACTCTCTGTGTGGAGTGTGCATGTTCTCACCTGTCTGCGTGGGAATCTATCCCAGATTTTGGTAAAGAAAAGTTGAATACAGATACATCTCCTGTTGGTACTGCCCTCTGAAACCCTCCCAGAACAGTTACACATGGGATTGCAGACAGAGCAAAGCTCACTCTGCAGTGTCCCATTGAATAGTTCACTGCAAAGGGTGTTTACTCTGTGTCGAACCCCATTCTGAACCATGTTTCTGTATTTGCCATTGGGTTACTGTAAATTGTGCTTCCATTGAACATTTCCAAGGATAGGGACAGCACTGGGTAAAGTATACGGTCTTGCTGCACTGCCAATTCAAACAGGCTGATAAAAGGGACGTGTATCTTCTGTATCAAACACGTTTCCATCACTGTCCATGAAGTAATCCCAAAACAGCCCCACTGATATTGATATTTTCCATTTGTGCTTTTATAATAACGGTCTTCTGTTAATTTGTTGTTATAGTTTGTGAAACACTCCTTCAGATCTTTCCGAAATACAGTTCAGACATTTGGGAATTCGAATGAATTAATTGCAAACATTTCCTGTTGTATAGAACATCGGAAAGCTACAGCACAAACAGGCCCTTCGGCCCACAAGTTGCGCCGGTCATGTCCCTACCCACCTAGGCTTATATATAGGCTTACCTAGAACCCTCAATCCTATTAAGTCCCATGTACTCATCCAGGAGTCTCTTAAAAGACCCCATCAAGTTTGCCTCCACCACCACTGACGGCAGCCGATTCCACTCACCCACCACCCTCTGAGTGCAAAACTTACCCCTCACATCTCCTCTGTACCTATTCCCCAGCACCTTTAACCTGTGTCCTCTCGTAGCAGCCATTTCAGCCCTGGGAAAAAGCCTCTGTGAGTCCACCTGATCTATACCACTCAACATCTTATATCCCTCTATCAGGTCACCTCTCATCCTTCTTCTCTCCAAGGAGAAAAGACCGAACTCTCTCAACATATCCTCATAAGGCATGCCAACCAATCCAGGCAACATCCTTGTAAATCTTCTCTGCACCCTTTCAATAATTTCCACGTCCCTCCTGTAATGAGGCGACGAGAACTGAGCACAGTACTCCAAGTGGGGTCTGACGAGGGTCTTATAAAGCTGCATCATTATCCCCGGACTCCTAAACTCAATCCCTCGATTGATGAAGGCCAGGTGAAAACTGCCCCAGTTAAGTAAATCAGATTGACCAACTGGTTGCAATCAATGCCAAATGTGGAATAATTGTCCCGTGTAGAAGTGAGAACCCGTTCCATATTGTGATTGTTTGCAGTATTGGGACAGTGAGATAACCCTATCCAACACAAGAACACTTTGCAATATCTCCCAGTAACAGTGAGTCTGTGTGTCAGCGTTTACCAAGCGGGGTGACATTCCCGGTGGTGCTGACATCTCACGCAGAGTGAAAACCAGAATTCAATTGGTGGGGATTGCCTTGTTAAATTCAGCTGGGGATTTATTGAGGGAATTTGTGAAAATGCATGTGGAGATCTTATACAATCTAATTGAAAAACATTTCGAAATCCGTTTCTCGAACTGACTGTACAGAACAGAAGAGGTACATTTATAGAGATCTCAAGGTGAATAACATTAGTTCCAGTCACTGAACACCAGCAGTAACTTTTTAATGCATATCATTTTATACATGTTTCACATGCAGTGAATATATTTATTTTAATTCCAGTCTCTGAGCAGTCAGATATTGATACAGATAATTCTGATATTTAGCGCCATGCTCCCACACTGCCACCTCTGCTTGACCTGAAATAGATGCTCTGTTCCGCAATTATTTAAACCAAGTGTATTCGTGGAGGAACAAACTTACATTCTGCATTCAAACTTTATGTTGTTGAGATCAGCCCAGGATCAGAATGATTGAAGGAGCGGAAGGTTTTTGAGACAGTTTGTGTGACGCTGCTGCTGTGTTGCCTTTATTCGTTTTGTAACGTGGGGGTCGCAGGGAATCAGTAGCGACAATAAGAGTGAGGTCAGTGATGTATCTGTTTGTCAGTTGGTAATAAGAATGAAGTCGGTGATACACCTGGAAGGTAAAGGCAGTAGGGATGAGGTTAGCCATGCACCTGGATGTGTATTGACAATCAGAGCAATTCAGTAATGTATCTGTGCAGGTTGTGAAAGGAGAGTGCGGTCACTGCTGTTCCTAAATACCTGGTTCCAATAAGAATCAGGTTCTTTCTGCATCTGCAGGGACAGGTGTCGCATCGGGGAAACACAAGATAAAACTCCATCTGCAATTTCCCCAGCAAACACACCCAGGGCAGGGACAGCGGGCGGATGTTTGGGTTGTGTGGAGTAGGGGGGCTGTGTGTGGAGTGAAAGTTTATTATGGAAGTGAGGGGGAGAGTGATGAGTTGAGAGGCGGTGTATTGAGATGAGGGGGAGTTTGTTGAGGTGAGGGGGAAAGTTAAAATGAGATGGCGGGAGCTGAGGCGAGACAGAGTGCTGAGATGAGAAGAGAGAGCTGATATGAGAGAGGGAGAATGTTGATGTGAGACAGAGTGTAGGATTTGGCCCCGCGCTCTCCGCAAATTCGGATAATCCCACCAGAGGTAATTGGATCTTGACACGGTCTGTGCCCATCTGCTCCGACTCCCATGCGGTGTGGGACGGGAAATTCATATCTTGGGGATCTTGAGGTGAGGAGCGTCGAGATGAGATGGGTAGTGTTGTGGTGCGTGGGGTAATGTAGAGGTGAGCGGGAGGATTGATGTGAGGGGGGAACATGTTAAGGTGAGAGGGGGAGAGTTGTGTTGATTGGGGGAGTGTTGAATTGAGAGCGCGTGTTCTGGTGAGAGGAATTGATGTTAACCCTCTATGGGACAATGTAAATGTGAGAGGGAGAACTTAGAAGCGAGACGGATAGTGTTGAGGAGAAAGGGTGTAATGTCTGTGTGATAGAGATTGTGTAGAGAGGGGAAGGGGAGTATTGAGGTGAGCGGGGGGGTGTTGAGGTGAGGGGGTGTGTTGACGTGACAGGACAGTGTTGGTGTGAGAGAGAGAGTGTTGGGGTAATGGGGAGTGCTGAGTTGAGAGCGTGAGTGTTAATGTTGTCATGTGAGTGGACCTTTCAGCAATTTTGTTTAAATCGTGCAGCTTCCATGGAGGTGGAGCTAAGATGTGGCAGTCAGGTGGTGGTTTTCTTTTGGTCTTTTAGTTTTGTTTTGGGAAGCAGTTCAGCAGCAAGCTCAGAAGCAATCTCTCTCCCTCTCCCTGTCCTTCTCTTTTGAAAAGGCTGTGTTTTGTGGAACAGACTCGACTGCAACCTCTGCTGAGTTTCTCAAGGGATTTTGAGGATTCAGCCCAGGAGGCTGGACACGTGTAATAATTCGGCATTAACCTCTGCTGTATTGTGGTGATTTGGAGGGTTTTGTGGATTGGATGTTGGCTTTGGTTGGAACACACCAGAGATATTTCCTTCAGAGTTGTACATTATTGTGGTTGTTGTGTTTCTTGTTTGTAATTGTTAAAAGTTCTTGCTAATTGTCTTACTATACATGTCAACAATATTCTCAATTAAACTTTGTATTGAATAAGAGTTCTTCCTGGGTCAGTTCACTCCCACCTGAAGTGAAACCTCCCATGCTCCTTCTAGCCAGATTCAAGGTAAAGAGTTACAGGTCACTCGAGCTTCATGGAACAACTGGGAGTATCCAACCTGACTGAGAACAACTGGGGGCTCCGGGATTGAAACCTGTATTTCTGGATTGATTTGGGATTAGTGAACTCAGACAGTGAGCGGTGAGCAGATTTGTGTTTTCTTTTCAGGTGTTGTATTCCAGTTTAAATAGGGAGTGTGGTTTGGATTAATGTCTCTTTCAGAGGCTCAGAAGTTTCTGCGGGTGGAGGAAGTCACGCAAGTTACCTGACAGATAGTGACTAAAGCAAAGCTTTTGGAATTGGAAACACATTGCAGTTGACATTGCCTGACAGAGTACGGAAAGGAGAGATAATTGTGGCAATAGCACAACATTTGGAATTGTCAGAAGCTCAGTCAGAATCGTTGGAAATTCAGTTACAAATGAAACTGACTCAATATAAAAAATAATTAAAACTATTTGAATTACAGGGAAAAGAAAAGGAAAGGGAGGAACAGCAAGCAAAATAATTGAATCAATCTGAATTACAGGCAAAAGGGAAAAAGGAGGCAAGGGAAAAATAGAGAGACTTTGAACATTGGAAACTGGCCTTCAAATGTAAACATCGTGTCTGATTGGCGGAGGTAAAGGGTAAAGTACAGACTGAGGGTAGGGATGAGGATAGTGAGAGAATGAGGGGCAGAAAATACATCAGGAGATAGAAAAGGCAATGTTACAATAATCATGGGGGACTTCAATATGTAGGTTTCTAAGATTCTAAGGTGGACTGGGAAAATCAGGTAGGTCGTGGATCCCAAGAAAAGGAATTTGTGGAATGTCTAAGAGATGGTTTTTGGAGCAGCTTGTGACAGAGCCTACTACGGAACAAGCAATTCTGGATTTGGCGATGTGTAATGAGGCAGACTTGATTCGGGAACTTAAGGTGAAGGAACCCTTAGGGAGCAGTCACCACAATATGATAGAAGTTACCCTGCAGTTTGAGAGGAAGAACCTGGAATCAGATGTAAAGGTATTTGAATTAAATAAAGATAACCACAAGGACATGAAGGTGGAGCTGGCCAGAGTTGATTGGAAAGGGAGCCGAGCAGGGGAGAAAGTGGAACAGCAATGACAGGAGTTCTTGAGAGTTATTTGGGAGGCACAACAGGAATTCATCCCAAGGAGGAGGAAACATGCCACAGGGAGGACGAGGAATCCATGGCTGACGGGGAAGCCAAGGGCAGCAAAAACACAAAATGGAAAGCATCCTTAGTGGCAAGGATTAGTGGGAAGGCAGAAGATTGAGAAGCTTTTGAAAGCGAGCAGAGGACAACTTAAAAAAGCAATAAGAGGGGAGAAGATGTAATCTGAGTGTAAGCGAGCTTGTATTATAAAAGAGGAGGAGGAGGTTTTCCAATATAAGTTAAGAGAGAGGCAAAAATACCCATTGGATCACTGAAAAATGAGGCTGGAGAAGGAATAATAGGAAACAAAGAAATGGCAGAGGAACTGAATAGTTTGCATCAGTCTTCACGGTTGAAGACACCAGTGGGATGCCAGAGCTCCAGGAGAGTCGGGGGACACAGGTGGGTGTAGTGGCCATCACTCAGGAGAAGGTTCTGGGGAAACTGAAAGGTCTGTGGGTGGATAAATCACCTGGACCGAATGGAGTACACCCCAGGGTTCTTGAAGACATAGCTGAGGAAATTGTGGTGGCATTGGTGGTGATCTTTCTTTGATAAGGCGCAGCATAGGAGGCTGTTATATAAGTTAAGGGCCAATGGTGTTGAGGGTAAGATCCTGGCATGGATAGAGGATTGGCTGACTGGCAGAAGGCAGAGAGTAGGGATGAAGGGATCTTCTTTCAGGATGGCAGCCGGAGACAAGTGGTGTGCCTCGGGGGTCGGTGCTGGGACCACAACTTTTCACAATACACATTAATAATTTGGAAAAACGAAATGAAGGCACTGTTGCTAAGTTTGGTGATGATACAATGATATGCAGAGGGACAGGGAGTATTGCGGAAGTGGGAGGGGGAGGAGGAGGGCTGCAGAAGGACTTGGACAGGTTAGGACAGTGGATAAAGAGGGGGCAGATGAAATACAATGAGGAAAAGTGTGAGGTTATGCTCTTTGGAAGGAGGAATGGATGCAGAGACTATTTTCTAAATGGGGAAATGCTCAGAAAATCAGATGCACAAAGGAATTTGGGAGGCCTTGTTCAAGATTCTCTAAAGGTTAACCTGCAGGTTGAATCGGCAGTTAGGAAGGCAAGTGGAATACTGGCAATCATGTCGAGAGGCCCCGCACCAGGTTCAGACCCACCCAGGTTCAGACAGAGACGCTGTTCAGATTCACACAAGGTTCGGACTCGGATCATGTTCAGATTCACACCGTGTACAGACTCACCTCAGCTTCACAATCATAGAAACATTGAAATATAGGAACAGCAGGAGCAGGCCATTCGGCCCTTCGACCCAGCTCCGACATTCAGTTTGATCATGGATCATCATCAACTTCAATATCCTGACCATCCCTTGCTCCCATATCCCGTGATCACTTTAGCCCCAAGAGCGATACATAATTTCTTCCTGAAATCACGAAAGGTTTTGGCCTCAGCTACTTTCTGTGGTAGCGAAGTCCATCGATCATCAGAGTGGAGAAATTTCTCCTCACCTCTGTTCTAAAAGGTTGATGCTTCTCCTCAAACCATGAACCCTAGTCCTCAACTCCCTGAGGATCAGGAACATTCTTTCTGAATCTACCCTGTCTAAACATGGTCCAATAATATATGTTTCACTCTAATGAACTGCAATGAATAAAGAAAGCCCTTCCCGCCTTCGTCTCTCTTCATATCACAGACTTGCCATCCCAGGAATACAGCCTGGTAAACATTCGCTGTACTTCCTCTATAGCGAGGATATCCTTCCTCAGATAAGGACACCAAAACTGCACACAATACTCGAAGTGTGGCCTCAGCAATGCCCTGTACAACTGCAGTGACACATCTCTCTTCCTGTACTCCAATCTTATCCCTATGAAGGGCAGCATTACAGTTGTCTTCTTTACTGCCGGTTGTACATGCGCGCTGACTTTCACTTACTGATGCATACGGACACCAAGGTCTCGCTGAGTATCCACCTCTCTCAATTTACACCCATTCAAATAATAATCTGTCTTCCTATTATTGCTGCTAAAGTGGATAACCTCACATTTATCCTCATTTTACTGCAACTGCTTTGCACATGCCCACACATTGAGCCTGTTCAAATCACACTGAAGCATGTCTGCATGTTTCTCATAGCTCACCCTCACACACCTTTTATCATCTGCAAATTTGGAGATGATACATTTAGTTCCATTTTCAGAATAATTAATATATAATGTGAGCAGTTGGGGTCCGTGCACAGATTCCTGCAGAACCCCACTAGACACTGACTGCTAATCAGAAAAAGGCCCATTTATTGCCAACTCTTTGCTTTCTATCAGTGAACCAGCTTTCTATCCGTTTCAAAACATTGCCTGTAATCCCATGTGCTTTCACTTTACATGGCAGTCTGCGATGTGCGAACTTGTCAAAAGTCTTCTGAAAGTCTCAATAAACACATCTGCTCACGGCACTTTCTGAACTGTAATGTCTGGTCGACACCTACCCACACTGGACCTGGCCGTAAGGGACCGGGCGGTAAGGGACACAAGACACAGCAATACCTCTCCACCCACTTCCCTAAACTCCCACACTTACCCCAGCTCTCAGTGCTTCACTCTCTGCAGCTTGCACTCTGTGGAGCTCCCTGAGTGGGCACATTTCACAGGCCTCAGTTTGGTAGTTTATATTTGCCCGTGTCCAACTCATGAACCTGATTGAAGTCACTGCCCCCCCCTCTCCCCCTCTAGGTCTGAGTAATCGCCGAGGGCTGACCACCTTGGAAGCCTTTTTTGGAGTTTCAGTGCTGGGTCCGGTTCCTGCTGCTCAGCCTCGGAAGTGAGTGGGGTTCAGCAGACCGGAGCTCGCCTCTTCCACCATGAGCGTGTGGCCCGAGTTCCCTTTATCGGGTGACAATGTGGTCGAGAGGCTAAACCCACTGTGTCCATTTCAGACTCCGAGGTTCCCACTGGCGGAGATGAGGAACAGGAGCCGGAGTGCCTGGAATTCTTTCCAAAGTTCCCGCTGTGCTGGGAATTGATTTTTCCTGCACGGCTTGGGGCTTCATGGCTTGTAGATGATTGAAGCATTCACATAGGATGGTATCTCCCAAGCGGACTTGATCGGAAACTGACCCTGTTCCAGACTCGACCGTGCCTCATAACCACGTGGATCCATTGCCATGATTCTTCACCAATAACCTATCACCTGCCTTTAGGTGCCTCTCCCGGCTGGTGGGATCGGCACTGGGTGTCAGCTCCCGCCCTCAGAAGGTCAGACTTAACACTGGGCGGAGTGAACTTCCCATCAACAACTCTGCTGGGGCTATTCCAGTTGTTGAAGAGGGGAGGTCGGGGGGAGGTTGAGGGGTGTCGTTCTGTAATTGAAGATGAAATCTGGATGGTTTGGTGTCCAAAGAGACTGAGGGATGGTATTTTGAACCTGCTTTTACTGTTTGGGCCGCTCTTTCTGCCAGGCCGTTGGATGATGGGTAATATGACACTGTCCTAACGTGTCAAATTCTGTCCAACTTCTTCGAATGCGCAAATTCCTGGCTGATGAAGAGTGGTCCATTTTCAGAAACTAACATTTCCGGGATCCCGGGTGTCATGAAAGAGGTGTGAAGTTTCTCCACTCTTGTCCTTGTGTTTGATTAACTCACCCTGTGTACGGCCATCCATTTTGAATCAGCATCTACCATTACCAGGAACATAGACCCCATGATCTCCGTGTGCAGCCACGTCTACGGATGTCCTGGCCATCCCCAAGTGTGAAGAGTAGTAATTGGTGGTACTTCTGCCCTTGTTGATATTGTCAACACTGACCAACGGGCAAATATTCGTATCCATACCTGGCCACCAGACATGGCAACTTGGAGGATCTTCAGTTTGCCACTCCTGGGTGGCCATGGTAAAGTTCACCATGGGATGGTGACCCTGGCTCAGGATGACACTCTTTAACCCCAAAGGCGTGTGCCATCTTCCACAGTCAGCTGCTCGCTGCCATTCCAATATGGGTGCAATTCAGGCTGTAACGGCCATGTGGATTCCCCCATCAGCACTCGCTGCTTCAATTCATTCAGGAATGGGTAATCTTACGTCCACAGCCGAATATTATTGGCTGCCACTGGGAGAGTTTTGAGAAAGTTCATGATTACCGTCTCTTCCATTGGGAATATGACAAGTGTCTGTTAATCGTAGCCAACTCAAGGCACCTACCTGAACGACTCGGCCTCCTGGACGGTGTTCCAATCAATAATGGTGGGCGGACAGAAATAAAGCCCACAGCTGGATATGGGCCAATATTATGGGCCGCACCGTCATGCAGGTCCTCCTGGAATTTCTTTGCCCAAACTATCACCGTAGACGAGGTGTCACAGTGGTTAGCGCTGCTGCCTCATAACGCCAGAGACCTGGGTTCAATTCCTGGCTTGGGTCATTGTCTGTGCGGAGTCTGCACATTCTCTCTGTATCTGCGTGGGTTTACTCTGGTTTCTCTGGTTTCCTCCCACTGTCTGAAAGACGTGCTGGTTAGGTGCAGTGTCCATGCTAAATTCTCCCTCAGTGTTACCCGGACAGGCACCAGTGTGTGGCGACTAGGCGATTTTCGCATTAACTTCATTGCAGTGTTAATGTAAGCCTACATTTGACACTTTATAAATGTTAAACTTCCTCTGAGTATGAATTGTTGAATGTCGCTGGGAATCCTCATCGAGCTGTCAGTATAAGTGCACGTGAATAAGTTCATAATTGGAAACAAGAATCCTCCTGCCAGCTTTGAAGCTAAGTCCTCGATCAGAGGGATTGGGAATTTATCCAGCTGTGAGAAACAGTTTACCGTTTGTTTAAAATTTCCCAGTACAAAGTATTTGTATTCACACTTGGGACTTGGGTGTCACTGGCCGGCCAGCATTTATTGCCCATCCCCAGTTGCCCATGTTCAGAGGACAATTAAGTGTCAACCACTTTGAGTCGCATTTAGTCCTGACCACATAAGGACGACAGATTTCCTTCCCTGGGACATTGGTGAACCAGATGGGTTTTTCCAAAAATCGACAATGCTTTTATGGTCACCAGCTGATTCTGAATTCCAGATATATTTATTCAAATTCCACCATCTGCTGTGACGGGATTCGAACCCGGATGCACAGAACTTTAGCTGAGTTTCTGTATTAATAGTGTAGTGATAAAACCACCAGTCCATCACATCCACACCCAGAGTGTACACACCCTGACTTCCGGTAACAGAGACACACCATATCATATACATCTGCAGGGCTCCCGGATTGGACAGCATTAACTGTCTCAAACAGGGAGCTCATATTCCAATAACTTTACCTGATGGTTATCGATAAAGTCATTAGGTCTGTCTCTCTCTCTGTCTCTGTCTTTCTGTGCATGCCTCTCTCTCTCTCTCTCCGCCTGTTTCTCTGTGTCTCTTACTGTCTCTCTGCATCTCCCTCATTCACCTTCTCTCTACACTCTTCCTCTGTGTCTCCTCCCCCCTCAGTCTCACTCTCCTTGTCCCTCTCCTTCTCTGTCCCCCTTTTCTTATTTCTCTGTCTTTCTCTCTCTCTCTACCTCGCTCTGTCTTTTACTCTTGCTGTGTCCATTGTACTCATTCAGTCTCACTGTTTCAAATTCACTGACGCTCTCTGTCTCTGTTTCTCTCTGCCTCCCTTTCTGTCTCCCTTTCCGTTTTAGTCTCCCTCACTCGTTACATCCTTCCATCTGTCTCCCTTTCTCATTCTCTGTCCATCTCCCTCCCCATTTCCCCCAATCTCTATCCCTGTTTTTCTCGCTCTGGGAGAGTCCCTATCTGTCGCTGTTCTTTCTCTCTCTCTCTCTCTTGCTCTCTCTGTTTCTCTCCCTGTATCTGTTAGAAACTCTTTCAAACTGTGTCACGCTCCATGTATTTGTACCCTTCCCTCTCTCTGTCAACCTCCGTCTCTCTATCACTCCCAGTTTTGCTCTCACTGCCCTCTCTCTCTCTTTATCTGTCACTCTCTCTGTCTCTGTGGGGCTGTTTGTTATTTATATTTGAAAGTCCAATAGAAAGAGTCAGGGCTCTTGTAGTTGTAGTTTCCTCTCAGGGTCTAATGAGTTGAAGAATTGCAGTAAGGGGATATTTCAGCAGATTTATTAGCTGCTGCCTGAAGTGAGTCTGTGTCACAGCATAAATGGCAGTGTTTGTACAACAACTTGTGAGTTGCAACATGAAACCAAATTCCAGAACATAGTAATGTAACCAGAACGACCGGTAGCCCAAATTATTCATCCGACTCCATATAGAATAAACCATGAATGTCGACCATAACAGGATGAAATTGGCTGAGACAACAAACAGTAAAATGATGGATTTCCTGCGACTCTCCATCTCTGGGTCTCTGGGATTCTCCCCACTGCTGTGAGTCCGGAGTCTCCTGCGGGCTCTGCTGCTCATTAAAATGTGTCTGACGGTGAAAACGTTGAGCAGCAGAATCAGGACGAACGGGGCAGCCGGGGTTAGAATGTAGTGGAGGAACTCGATTGTTCCCCAGACCGGAGAGAACATCACATCCGTTGTGACCAAACAAAACCAGGGGTCGGTCGCCCGCCAATATCTATTTAATAACATAAAATACCAGAAAATATTCTTTAAACAGCTCAGCACCGTCACTGTTCCCAGAACCACAGCCGCCGATTTCTCACTGCAATATTTACTCTTCAGCTTGGGGCAGCAAATGGCCACAAATCGATCAAAGGTGAAAGTGACGGTGAACCAGACAGAACAGTCAGTGGCTGCATAAAGCAGGACGGCGTGGATGTTACACACGGGGAGCGACAGCAGGAAATCAAACTGTTCCTGGTAAAGAATGGGAATGTGTCTGAATATCAGGTCGAGGATAACGACCAGCAGATCCCCCGCTGACATGGCCACCAGGTAACGAGTCACACATTTGGACAGACCACAGTTTCTGCTCGTCAGTGTCACAATTGTGGTTATGTTCACTGTCAGGAAGGGAAATAAAGAATAAAATTAGACAGGATTCAGGGAAAGAAGTTACCATTTGGACTGAGGATGGGTTAAAATAAAAAAGAATGTACACACATAAAATCACTTAAATCTTTTTTTAAAATCCAGCACGTCTTTTGGAGTGCGAGAGGAAAGAGGAGCATCCGGAGGAAACCCACACAGACACGGGGAGAAGGTCCAAACTCCACACAGACAGTGACCCAAGCCTGGAATTGAACCCAGCTCCCTGACGCTGTGAGTCAGCAGTGCTAACCACTGTGTCACCGTGCTGCTCCATGGTAGCAACACAGTGGTATACATTTGGGTGAGAGCTTTCCGGAGAGTCCACAACATTGACCCTCACTCAGCTACAAGGATGAGGGAGTAAACCCTGACAGAAAATCCAGACTGGAGTCCTGTAGATGGCAATCTGTCGTCTCTCAGACAGTTTACTGACAACCCCTGCAACACAGCTGGGACCAAAGACGGCTGGTTTGACCCTTGCCTCTGGACAATACTAACAATTGGCAGAGGGAGATCCTGATGCCTTGACAGCACGGAATCTCTATTATATTTACACAGAACTGTACCCTGGAGAGGAGATCACAGCATTGTGGCCACTGTTACCACAACACAGGAAAAAATTGTAATCTCACACTCGATTGGCACAGAACACAACTTCCAGTGTTTGCTTTCAAGAGTGGGAGAAAGCCTCAGGGTTCAGCGAATCGCTATCGTCCATAATGCTCAGTGCGATTACTGCTGTCCCACGTTGGTCTACTGGACCAGTGCAGCTGCATCAGTCCTCTCTCGGCAGGAAGGTTGCCAATCTATGCACCAGGTAAAACTCAAACAAAGGCCAGTACCAAAGGAAAAGCCAAGCAGGCTGCCTTAATGGCGATCGTCCGGTGACTCTGATGTCCAATATTATGAAATGCATCAAAAGGTTAGTCATGGCATGAATCAGATCCGGCTTCCCAGATTGCCTGGATCCACGACAGTTCACCGACATCCACCACAGGTCCACAATGCCATCTCCCGGGCCCGACAGTGAACCCTGGAACACAGACTCGTGTTTATCAACTACAGCTCAGCCTGCAACACCAATCGTCCTCCGAAACTCATGTCCAAAGTCCGTGGCCCTGGGCTTGGCTCCTGCCTCTGCAATTGGATCCTGAACTTCCGAATCCATAGACAGCAAAATTAAGGACAATCAACTACATCTCCTCCACAATCATCCTGAACAGCGGTCGCCGTAAGGCTGCGTCCTCAGCCCCTTACTGTACTCCTTATACACTGGTGACTGTGTGGCCAAATTCCCCTCCAACTCGATTTCCAAGTTTGCTGATGACACCTGCAGTGGGTCGGAGGAAGAGACACAGAATCTGGTGAACTGGGGCGACAACAATAATCTCCTCCTCAATGTCAACAAAGCAAATTGACTTCTGGAAGCCTAGTGGAGTACATGCCCCGATCTACATCAATGGGATGAAGTTGAAATAGTCGAGAGCTTCACGTTTTAGGGTCCACATCACGAAAAACCTTTCCTGGTTCCTCCATGATGTCCCTATCATTAAAAAAGTCTCCGAACGTCTCTATTTTCTCAGAGGTTTACAGACATTTGGCATGTCAGCTGCGACTCTCACCAACTTTTACAGATGCACCATAAATAACATTCTAGCTTGGAATGGCTCCTGCTCTGTCCAAGACTGCAAGAAACTTCAAAGCTTGATGAATGCAGACCAGTCCATCACTCAAACCAACCTCCCACTCATTAACTCTGTCTAAACTTCCCGTTGCCTCACAAAAGCAACCAGCCTATTCAGGAATAGCGCACCACGGACATCAACTCTTCCCACTTGTTCCATTGGAGAAAAAGATAAAAAATGTGTGAGGACATGGACCAACCGACTCATAGAATCATAGAATCACTACAGTGCAGAAGGGGGCCATTTGACCCATCGAGTCAACACCGACAACAATCCCACCCAGGCCCTATCCCCGAAATCCCACATATGCACCCTGCTAATCCCCCAAACATACATATCCCAGGACGCTAATGGGCAGTTAACATGGCCAATCAACCTAACCTGCACATTTTGGACTGTGGGTGAAAACCGCAGCATCCGGAGCAAACCCATGCCGACACGGGTAGAATGTGCAAATTCCACACAGACAGTGATCCAAGCCAGGAATCGAACTCAGGTTCCTGTGAGACAGCAGCGCTAACCATTGTGCCACCATGCTGCCGACTCAGGAACAGCTTCTCTGCTGCCACCAGACGTTTGAATGGACCCACATTGCATTAAGATGATCTTTTACTACACCCTAGCTATGACTGCAACATTACATTCTGCCCTCTCTCCCTCTCTATGTACAGTATGCTTTGTCTGTATGGCACTCAAGCAACAACACTTTTCACTGTATATCCAATGTTATGAAATGCATCAAAAGGTTAGTCATGGCATGAATCAATTCCGGCCTCCCAGATTGCCTGGATACACTACAGTTCACCAACCTCCCCAACAGGTCCACAGACACCATCTCCCTGGCCCAACACTGAACTCTGTAACACTGTAACCCTGAACATAGAGAAGGAGAGAGTGCAGAATGTAATGTTGGACTCAGAGCTGGGGTGTAGAATAAGATCATCTGAATGCGATGTGGGTCCATTCAAACGTCAGATGGCAGCAGAGAAGCTGTTCTTGAGTCGGCAGCATGGTGGCACAATGGTTCGCACTGCTGTCTCACAGGGACCTGAGTTCGATTCCCGGCTTGGATCACATATTTATTATATGTGAAAATAATAAACCAAATCAAATCAGTCTTTTGCATCTCAAGCTGAAACATCAGCACGATGTGCCCTGACCTTACCAATGAACTTATGCAGGTTGATGATGTAGACGGGACGGCTGTGATCGAGACTGAATTTACAAGGCTGAATGTGGACATTGGGGAGCTGCGAGAAACTGGACTTGCTCACAATGGATTCTTTCCAGAGGAACACCACACGTTCTTGTAATAGGAGAAATCCCAACAGGCGAGATGTGAGAATGGAACAAAGTTTAAAAAGAAGCTTCACTGGTGCTGATGGAATCCCAGGAATTGAAATGGGATCCCTGATGCTGTGAGGCAGCAGTGCTAACCACTGTGCCATACTGCCATCCTGCAAGGTGCCCTGGAGATACCCAAGATCACGGCCAGGACGCCACCATCACCATCTCCGTG
This sequence comes from Mustelus asterias, assembly GCF_964213995.1. Lineage (NCBI taxonomy): Eukaryota > Metazoa > Chordata > Chondrichthyes > Carcharhiniformes > Triakidae > Mustelus > Mustelus asterias. Next base: position 101,384 of record NW_027590674.1, read on the forward strand.
TTCGGGAAATGATTGGAAAACAACCTGAGGGACAGAATTAATCTCCACTTCGAGAGGTAAGGATTTATGAACAATAGTCAGCGTGCCTTTGACAGGGGGAGATCATGTCTAACAATTCGCTGGAATATATTGAGGAGGTGACTGGATGAGGAGATGAGGGAAGTGCAGTCGATGTAGTCTACGTGTTCTTCAGAAAAGCTTTTGACAAATAGGGAAGACTGAACAAGGAAGTGATTCCGATTGGAACCAGGTCAATTTGGTAAATTATATTCAAAATGGCTGAGTGGCAGAGGGTGATGGTGGAAGGTTGTTTTTGTGACTGCACGCCTGTGTTCAGTGGGGTTCCACAGCGATCGATGTTGGGTCCCTTGCTGTTTGTAGTGTACATTGATGGTCTGGACATGAATGTGTGAGGTGTGATCAGTAAGTTTGCAGATGATACAAAAATTGGTGGTGTGGTAAATATTGAGGAGGAAAGCCTTAGATTTCAGGAATCATAGAATCCTACAGTGCAGAAGGAGGCCATTCAGCCCATCGAGTCTGCACTGAGCACAATCCCACCCAGGTGATATCCCCTGAACCCCATGCATTTACCCAAGCAATTCTCCCTGACAGTAAGTCCAGTGTATCCTGGCCAATCTTCCGACTGTGGGCGGAAACTGGAGCACCCAGAGGAAACCCATGCAGACACGGGGAGAATGTGCAAACTCCACACAAATGTGGTCCAAGCCAGAAATGGAACACACGTCCCTGGCGCTGTGGGGCAGCAGTGCTAACCACTGTGCCACCGTGCTGAGGAAACTGAAAGGCTGGGCAAATGGGCAAATGTAATTTACACCTGACGAATGTGAGGCCATGCATTTGGGACGACTATCCGGGCAAGGAAATGCACCATGTCCGGTCGAGGGTGAGGAAGTGCAGAGGACCAGAATGAATTTGGGGTGCAGATATGTGGATCCTTAAAAGCAGCAAGACAGGTAGATGAGGTGGTTAAGACGACATGGAGGATACTTGCCTTTAGCAGCCGCAGCATAGAATATAAGAGCCGGGAGGTGATGATGGAAGTTTATAAAACGCTGGTTAGACCAGAGCAAGAGAACTGTGTGCAGCTCTGGTCATCACACTACAGGAAGGATGTGATTACACTGGAGACGGTGGAGAGGAGATTCACCAGGATGCTGCCTGGGCTGGAGAGTTTCAGCTATGAGGAGAGGCTGGTTAGGCTGGGTTTTTTACCTTAGAGCAGAGACGGCTGGAGGTGGAGTGGGTGTAGTGGGTGGTGGTGGGGAATGCTTTCAGGTGGGGGCGGGGGGGGGGGGCGGGGGGAACTGAGTGATATGAACACAATTATGTGGCACACGGATAGGAAGAAACCTTTTCCCTTTTGTAGAGGTGTCAATAACCAGAGGGGCGTGGATTTAAGGTAAAGGGCAGATTTTTGTGTGGATTGGAGGGAAAATATTTCCATCCACAGGGTGCAGGGATCTGCAGCTCACGGCCTGAAAGGATGGTAGAAGCGGGAACAACCACAAGAGGCATTTAGATCAGCAACTCAAACGCCAGAGCATATAATTATTAAACTAGAAAGAGTGCAGAAAATATTTACTAGGATGCTACTGGGACTTGATGGATTGAGTTATAAGGAGAGGCTGAATAGACTGGGACTTTTTCCCCTGGAGCGTAGAAGGCTGAGGGGTGATCTTATAGCGGTCTATAAAGTAATGAGGGGCACAGATCAGCTCGATAGTCAATATCTTTTCCCAAAGGTAGGGGAGTCTAAAACTCGACGGCATAGGTTTAAGGAGAGAGGGGAGAGATACAAAAGTGTCCAGAGGGGCAATGTTTTCACACAGAGGGCGGTGAGTGTCTGGAACGAGCTGCCAGAGGCAGTAGGAGAGGCGGTAAAATTTTATTTTTTAAAAAGCGTTTAGATAGTTAAAGGGGCACGATGGGTATAGAGGGATATGGGGCAAATGTGGGCAATTGGGATTAGTTTAGGGGTTTAAAAAGAAAGGGCGGCATGGATAAGATGGGCCGAAGGGCCTGTTTCCATTCTGTAAACTCTATGACAAGGCTGTGGATCGAGTGCTGGAAAATGGGATTGGATTGGATAGCTGTTTGATGACCAGTTCAGACATAATGGCCGAAGGGCCTCATTTCGTGCTGTTAAAACTCGATGGCTGTTAGGCCTCCCACAGCAGTGGCCCCATCACTTGCAGCTCTCACAGCGCTGGCGGGGATACCGACCACCTCCCAAACCTATCTGGTTGCAAATGCGCGATTGCAGCCAGCAGTGAGCTGCCTGGTCTGAGAGAGACATCTGTCAGCTCTCTGCTGCTGCAGCTCGCTTCAACACAGCAGCTGCCCCCAGGTAGTCCGGGGGTCCTCAGCTCTTTCTGAGCAGCCCCCGACCAGATATAGACCCAGCCCCCTGCCCACAACCTGGACCAATCACCGCCCCTTCCCCCACACCAATTGCATGCAGAGTGTCAGCAGGGCACCTCTCCCAAACCCACTGTGCATGCAGAGAGGCAGCGAGACCCCCTCCCTACCCCACTGTACATGCAGAGAGGCAGCGAGACCCCTCCGTACCCCACTGTGCATGCAGAGAGGCAGCGAGATCCCCCTCACTAACCCACTGTGCATGCCGAGAGGCAGCGACACCCCTCCATACCCCACTGTGCATGCAGAGAGGCAGAGAGACCCACCCTAACCCACTGTGCATGCAGAGAGGCAGCGAGACCCCCTCCCTACCCCACTGTGCATGCAGAGAGGCAGCGAGACCTCCCACCCTACCCCACTGTGCATGCAGAGAGGCAGCGAGACCCCTCCCTACCCCACTGTGCATGCAGAGAGGCAGCGAGACCCCCTCCCTACCCCACTGTGCATGCAGAGAGGCAGCGGGACCTCCCACCCTACCCCACTGTGCATGCAGAGAGGCAGCGAGACCTCCCACCCTACCCCACTGTGCATGCAGAGAGGCAGCGAGACCCCTCCCTACCCCACTGTGCATGCAGAGAGGCAGCGAGACCCCCTCCCTACCCCACTGTGCATGCAGAGAGGCACCGAGACCCCCTCACTACCAACACCAATCACGTGCAGAGTGGCAGCGGGGACCACTCCACCCCACAGACAGCGGGCAGAGTGGTAACGGGACCATCTCCGACCCAGCAACTACGTTCAGTGTCGGCCCCGCTACCTTCAGGCTCCGCCCCTGTAGACCCCACCACCTCATGCCCCATTCCCTGGTACTGCCCGGTGGGCATTGCCCAAGGGGCACCTACCGTTGCCCTCGACCTTGCCCAGTGCCCTCAATGGCCTTCAGTTCTCCCGGCGAGGTCATCATGACTCGGCCTCATACATGTAGCCAGCTGTTTTCCTCACCGGACCCAACCTCTCCCGGTGAGGCTGCAAAGGCAAGTGTGGCGCACAATTCCATCCCAGGCACGCTAATTTCATTTAAATTTGTTTTAAAATAAATTGAAATAATTTATTCAGCCTCTTGCCGGAAATGGGCAGGAGACTGAATCCGCTGTTTATCCAATGCCGGGGAAGGTTGCAAGAGGTGAGAAATGGGACGTGGACCTGAGTTCCAGGCTGTCACGCGGTTTTACTTGATCACCCCACCATCAATGGACAGGGAGTAGCTGTTATCCTGCCCCCCTACCTTCTGTGTGTTGCGTGTGTCTATATTGTCTGTACCAGTATGCATGTGTGTGTGTGCGTGTTTGTGTGTGAGCAACAGAGTACCTGACGAGTGTTCCGAAGTGTGCATTATTCTGGAGTGTTGCAGCAATTTTGCTTCTTGAATTTGTGTGTGAGTGGGAGTAAGTGTCTAAATCTGATTGCTTCTATCAACAAATGTGTGTATTAATGTATGTGCGTTTTGGGTGTGTCTGTGTGTTTGTGTTCCTGTTGCTCTCGGAGAGATTGTGGTGGCACAGGGGATAGCATTGCTGCCTCACAGCACCAGAGGTCCTGGTTCAATTGCAGGCTTGGCCACTGTCTGTGCAGATTCTGCATGTTCTCCCCATGTCTGCGTGGGTTTCCTCCGGGTGCTCCAGTTTCCTCCCACTATCTGAAAGTTGTGCTGGTTGGGTGCATTGGCCGTGCTAAATTCTCCCTCAGTGTACCTGAACAGGCGCTGGAGTGTGGTGACTCGGGGATTTTTATAGTAACTTCATTGAAATGTTAATGTTCGCATACTTGTGACACTGATGAATAAATTTCAAATTTAATGAAATGTGTTCTGTCTGTGAGATCCTGCTGTGCAGATATGACCAATAAAATTGATTCTGCGGCCTGGTGATTGGGTGGGTGAACTGGTGTTATATGCAGAGAAGGATTCTGTCTCAATCTTTTACGCACGAAGGAATAGTGTTTGAGTTCACATGTCTATGGAAAGTCACAGCATACAGAAGACACCCCAGCCCATAGACACTGAGACAATTGTCAGTGGCTGAAAGAATTAATAACCGGATACAGAGATTCAACAAGAGCAGCAAACCCAGTACAGGAAATGACAAGAAAATCAATACAGTTAAACAGCCTTTCTAGAATTAGGAACTGGACACCGGGGACGGGACTTTCCAGCCTCACTCTTCCCCAAGCTGCAAAATCCCACCCGTGTTCAACAGACCTTCCCATTCTCCGCCCCTCGCCTGCTCCGATTCCCGTGGCGGTCGGGCCGGTCCAATTCCAGCCAGAGACTTACCCGGAACACCAACAATCGCCAGGAGGGGATAGTAAACGCATTCAATCACGTACAGTAGATATCGAATCCGATCAGCTGATGTCAACCACCAATCATCATCAGTAAACCGAGAAATCCAAAAGAATAAACTCCTGTCCTTGGTTGGAACATTCCGGTTCATTGTTCCCAGATTCTGATCCATTGTTGGAAGATTCCAATCCATTGTTCCCAGATTCTGATCCATTGTTGGAAGATTCCAATCCATTGTTCCCAGATTCTGATCCATTGTTGGAACATTCCGGTTCATTGTTCTCAGATTCTGGAGGGCACAGGTTGAAGGTGAGACGGGAGCGATACAAAAGTGTCCAGAGGGGCAATGTTTTCACACAGAGGGTGGTGAGTGTCTGGAACAAGCTGCCAGATGGAGTAGTAGAGGCGGGTCCAATTTTGTCTTTTAAAAAGCATTTAGATAGTTACGTGGCTATCGAAGGATATGGGCCAAATGCGGGCAATTGGGGTTAGTTTATGAGTTTAAAAAAAAGGGTGGCATGGAAAAGTTGGGCCGAATAGCCTGTTTCCCTGCTGTGAACCTCTATGACTCTCTGACTCTGTTCTGATCCATTGTTGGAAGACTCCAATCCATTGCTCCTAGATTCTGATCTATCCGCTCCCTCCCTCTCTCTCCACAGCCGCTGATCTCTGTTGGTGTCGGAGTTGCCGCTCCCGCTGACTCAATGGGACAACACATTGAACGGAATCCCTTATTAATAGAAGAGGGGAATCCCTCCAGGCACACTAATCGGATCCATGGAGACTCACATCAATTCCAGTCACTAAACAAACAGCTTCACTTAACCCCATTCAATCCAACACTTTTTATACCCAACGTAGAACAGTTACAGCCTCAATGGGGTGTTGAGGGTCAGGGAGGGATGGAAAGTTGGAAATAATGTAGGGTCAATATTAATTCGATATAGCAGAGATCACTCTGCTCGTGTTAATTTCGAGACGACGAGAATACAAAAGCAGGGGTGTACTGCTGAGGGTTTATAAGACACTGGTCTGACCGCATTCACAATATTGGCAGCAATTGTGGTCCCCGTATCTAAGGAAGGATGTGCTGGCCTTGGAGAGGGTACAGAGCAGGTTCACAAGAATGATCCGGGGAATGAAAGACTTGACGCATGAGGAGCGTCTGAGGACTGGGGGTCCATACTCGATGCAGTTTGGAAGTATGAGGAAGGGGATAACATTGAAACTTACAGAATAATGAAAGGCCTGGATAGAGTGCACTTGGGGAAGATGTTTCCATTAGTTGGGGAGACTTGGACCCGAGGGCACAGACTCAGAGGGAAGGGATGGCCCTTTAGAAATGTGATGTGGAGGTGGCGGTGTTGGACTGGGGTGTGCGCAGTAAGAAGTCTCACAACACCAGTTTCCCACTCACCTGATGAAGGAGCAGCGTTCCGAAAGCTCGTGATTCCAAATAAAGCTGTGGGACTTTAACCTGCTACCGTGAGACTTCTTACTTCTGAACTGAGACGAGGAGGAATTTCTTCAGCCAGAGGGTGGTGAATCTGTGGAATTTATTGCCACACAAGGCTGTGGAGGCCAGATCATTGACTGTATTTAATAAAGAGATAAATAGGTTCTTGACTGGTACAGCGATCAAGGGTTACGGGGAGAAAGCAGGAGAATGGGTTTGAGAAACTTATCAACCAGAATTGAATGATGGAGCCGGCTCGACGGGCCCAATGGCCTCATTCTGCTCTTATATCTTATTGTCTGATGGGTATCATGGCCGTGGTTATTAGATGAAGTTAACGTCAATCAGGGTTGATATAGTCTGCTTAATCCAGGTTGTAGTAGATCTTATGTACAGCTCATGGACAGAAAAATCTTAGTATAGGACTTCACACGGATCAATCTCTCAGCATTACGGACGGTACAGTCTTAGCTCGAGTCATCAGATAGACCTATCTCTCAGTGTTATGTACAGTACAATCTGACGCTTCAGATAGAACTATCTCTCAGTGTTATGTACAGTACAATCTGACGCTTCAGATAGAACTGTTTCTCAGTGTTATGTACAGTACAATCTGAGGCTTCAGATAGAACTATCTCTCAGTGTTATGTACAGTACAATCTGAGGCTTCAGATAGAACTATCTCTCAGTGTTATGTACAGTACAATCTGAGGCTTCAGATAGAACTGTCTCTCAGTGTTATGTACAGTACAATCTGAGGCTTCAGATAGAACTATCTCTCAGTGTTATGTACAGTACAATCTGACGCTTCAGATAGAACTGTCTCTCAGTGTTATGTACAGTACAATCTGAGGCTTCAGATAGAACTATCTCTCAGTGTTATGTACAGTACAATCTGAGGCTTCAGATAGAACTATCTCTCAGTGTTATGTACAGTACAATCTGAGGCTTCAGATAGAACTATCTCTCAGTGTTATGTACAGTACAATCTGAGGATTCAGATAGAACTATCTCTCAGTGTTATGTACAGTACAATCTGAGGCTTCAGATAGAACTATCTCTCAGCGTTATGTACAGTACAATCTGAGGCATCAGATAGAACTATCTCTCAGTGTTATGAACAGAAGAACCTGATCAAGAAGCTTCACATCAAACTTTCTCAGCGTTTTCTCTTGTGAGGTTGGAAGGAGGCAAGGGTGAGTTGAGGAGTGTGTGGGAGAAGGACACCGGGACACCTGAACAGGGTCAGCAGCACCTTGAGGAGAGTGTGAGAGGGGGACACGGGACATCGGGACAGAGTCAGCAGCACCTTGACGAGAGTGTGAGAGGGGGACACGGGACATCGGGACAGACAGTCAGCACCTTGAGGAGAGTGTGAGAGGGACACTGGGACTGACAGTCAGCACCTTGACGAGAGTGTGAGAGGGGGACACGGGACATCGGGACAGACAGTCAGCACCTTGAGGAGAGTGTGAGAGGGACACTGGGACTGACAGTCAGCACCTTGAGGAGAGTGTGAGAGGGGGACACGGGACATCGGGACAGAGTCAGCAGCACCTTGAGGAGAGTGTGAGATGGGGACGTAGAGGATTGAAGCTATTGGTAGAGTTGTACAGCACTGGGATCGAGACTGTTTGTTTATGTCCTGTGGTTCTGAGGATTCTCTTCAATATCGACTCCACAGTCAGGTGTCAGGGACACAACTCTTTATTCCGTCTGTTCACACAACACTCCAAATATTGACTGCCCAATCTGGGAGGATCCCAATAGCTCACCCCACACCTGTGATCACATGGCCCGTTCCCTGAAAGAAAGCCCCAACAGATATAACACTCTCCCCTGTAAGTAACACCTCCCCACCCCACCCCCACACCCCCCGGTACAGCAACAGAATTTGAAACCATTTGCGAACATTTTTCTCGATTCACTTCATCCAGTCTTGGTGCAGAATCCACAGCTTATTTACAATATAATACATCCCATAGTTCATTCCTGATCCTTATGTCCATCTCACATAGACCTGATCAGGGGGAGTGACAACCCCTTGGGGGTTGATGCTTGGGGGCTGGAGCCAGTTTTAAGATCCTCTCTGGTGAGTGAAGCCTTGATGAACCCACCAACGTTTGATCGTCTTCCCGCCGATCGTCAGTAACCAATGTCGAGTTCCCTGTCCCCTCCATCAGCGGAGGAGCTGTTGATAACAGGCCTCCCTGGCCTCCCACATAATAGAACAGAGAGTATAGAAGGTGGCAGGAATCTAACCTCAGGCAGAGCAAAAGAAAGGTGACAGGAATGAGAAGGGAGGTGGTCAATGCGGGACTCAGGGTGTTGGAACTCAATGCGGGACTGAGGGTGCTGGACCTCAATGCGGGACTGAGGGTGTTGTACCTCAATGCGGGACTGAGGGTGTTGGACCTCAATGCGGGACTGAGGGTGTTGGACCTCAATGCGGGACTGAGGGTGTTGTACCTCAATGCGGGACTGAGGGTGTTGGACCTCAATGCGGGACTGAGGGTGTTGTACCTCAATGCGGGACTGAGGGTGTTGTACCTCAATGCGGGACTGAGGGTGTTGTACCTCAATGCGGGACTGAGGGTGTTGTCCCTCAATGCGGGACTGAGGGTGTTGTACCTCAATGCGGGACTGAGGGTGTTGTACCTCAATGCGGGACTGAGGGTGTTGGACCTCAATGCGGGACTGAGGCTGTTGGACCTCAATGCGGGACTGAGGGTGTTGTACCTCAATGCGGGACTGAGGGTGTTGTACCTCAATGCGGGACTGAGGGTGTTGGACCTCAATGCGGGACTGAGGCTGTTGTACCTCAATGCGTGCAGTATATCAATCAAGGTAAATGAGCTTGTTGCGCACATTGAAATTGGCCGCTCCGATGTTGTGGGCATCACAGAGACGTGGCTGCAAGGGGATCAGGGCTGGCATCTAAATATCCAAGGACAGGTGTCTTATTGGAAGGACAGGCAGATGGGCAAAGGGGGCGGGGTTGCATTGTTCGTAAGGAATGGCGTTAAATCAATAGCAAGAAGCGATACAGGATCAGAAGGCAGAGGAACTCTGTGGGTAGAGTTGAGGAGAAGTTATGTACAGGCCTGATGGGAGTTATGTACAGGCCTCCAAGCAGTAGTCAGGATGAGGGGCAGAAAATAAATCTGGATGTAGAAAAGGCACATAAAAAGGCAATATTACAATAATTATGGGGGACTTCAATGTGCAGGTGGCCTGGGAAAATCCGGTAGGTAGTGGGTCCCAAGAAAAGGAATTTGTGGAATGTCTAAGAGATGCTTTTTTGGAGTAGCTTGTGACAGAGCCCACTGGGGAAACGGGAATTCCGGAGTTGGTGATGTGTAATGAGGCAGATTTGATTAGGGAACTGAAGGTGAAGTGACCCTGAGAGAGCAGTGACCACAATATGATAGAATTTACCCTGCAGTCTGAGAGGGAGAAACTGGAATCAGATGTAAAGGTATTTGAATTAAATAAAGATAACTACAAGGACATGAGGGAGGAGCTGGTCAGAGTTGATTGGAAAGGGAGCCGAGCAGGGGAGACAGTGGAACGGCAATTACAGGAGTTTTCGGGGGGGGGGGGGTGGGGGTTATTCGGGAGGCACAACAGAAATTCATCCCAAGGAGGAGGAAACCTGCTAAAGAGAGGACGAAGCTTCCATGGCTGACGAGGAAAGTAAAGGACAGCATAAAAGCAAAAGAATCACTGGAGGCAGGGAGGGTACCAGAGGACTGGAAAGTAGCTGATGTAACAGCGCTGTTTAAGAAGGGAGGGAGGCAGCAGATGGGAAATTATAGGCCGGTTCGACTGACTTCGTTCATTGGCAAGATTTTAGAGTCCATTATTAAAGATGAGATCGCAGAGTACTTGGAAGTGCATGATAAAGTAGGACTGAGTCAGCACGGCTTTGTCAAGGGGAGATCATGTCTGACAAATCTGTTCTTTGAAGAGGTAACAAGGAAGTTAGATAAAGGAGAGCCAGTGGACCTGATTTATTTGGATTTCCAAAAGGCCTTTGACAAGGTGCCACATCGGAGACTTTTAAATAAGTTAGGTGCCCGTCGTGTTAAGTGTATGATCCTGGCATGGATAGAGGATTGGTTGACTGGCAGAAGGCAGAGAGTGGGGATAAACGGGTCTTTTCCAGGATGGCAGCCGGTGACTAGTTGTGTGCCTCAGGGGTCGGTACTGGGACCACAACTTTTCACAATACACATTAACGATTTGGAAGAACGAAATGAAGCCACTGTTGCCAAGTTTGCAGATGATGGAAAGATATGCAGAGGGAGAGATAGTATTAAGGAAGCAGGGGGACTGCACAAGGACTTGGATAGGCTAGGAAAGTGGGCAAAGAAGTGGCAGATGGAATATAACGTGGAAAAGTGTGAGATTATAAACATTGGAAGGAGAAATGGAGGCATAGACTATTTTCTAATTGGGGAAATGCTTAGGCAATCAGAAGCACAAAGGGACTAGGGAGTCCTTGTTCAAGATTCTCTTAAGGTTAACGTGTAGGTTCATAGAACCATAGAAAATTACAGCTCAGAAACAGGCCTTTTGACCCTTCTTGTCTGTGGCGAACCATTTTTTGCCTAGTCCCACTGACCTGCACTTGGACCATATCCCTCCACACCCTCTCATCCATGAACCCGTCCAAGCTTTTCTTACATGTTCAGTTAGCAGTCAGGAAGACAAATGCAATGTTAGCATTCATGTCGAGAGGGCTGGAATACAAGAGCAGGGATGGACTTCTGAGGCTGTATAAGGCTCTCTTTGGAGCATTGTGATTGGTTTTGGGCCCAGTATCTAAGGAAGGATGTGCTGGCCTAGGAAAGGATCCAGAGGAAGTTAACAAGAATGATCCCTGGAATGAAGAGCTTGTCGTATGAGGAACGGTTGAAGACTCTGGATCTGTACTCGTTGGAGTTTACAAGGATCAGGGGGATCTTATTGAAACTTACAGGATACTGCGGGGCCTGATATAGAGTGGACGTGGAGATGATTTTTCCACTCGTAGGAAAAACTAGAACCAGAGGGCATAACCTCAGGCTAAAGGGACGATCCTTCAAAATGGAGATAAGGATGAATTTCTTCAGCCAGAGAGTGGTGAATCTGTGGAATTCGTTGCCACAGAGGGCTGTGGAGGCCGGGTCATTGAGTGTCTTTAAGACAGAGATAGATAGGTTTTTGATCAATAAAGGAATCAAGGGTTATCGGGAGAAGGCAGGAGAATGGGGATGAGAATCATATCAGCCATGATTGAATGGCGGAGCAGACTCGATGGGCCGAATGGCCGAAATCTGTTCCTCTATCTCAAGGTTTTATAAAGAGAGGTTGGATAGGCTTGAGCAGTTTTCGTTGGAGCAGAGAAGACTGAGGGGCAACCTGATCGAGGTGTTCAAGATTATGAGGAACATGGACAGAGTGGATAAGGAGCAGCGATAAACTGGGGCTGTTCTCACTGGAAAGACGGAGGATGAGGGGTGACCTAATAGAGGTGTATAAAATTATGAAAGGTATAGATAGGGTGAACGGTGGGAAGCTTTTTCCCAGGTCGGAGGTGACGTTCACGAGGGGTCATAGGTTCAAGGTGAGGTGGGGGAGGTTTAACACGGATATCAGAAGGACGTATTTTACACAGAGGGTGGTGGGGGCCTGGAATGCGCTGCCAGGCAAGGTGGTGGAGGCGGACACACTGGGAATGTTTAAAACTTATCGAGATAGCCACATGAACGGAGTGGGAATGGAGGGATACAAAATAATGGTCTAGTTTGGACCAGGGAGCGGCGCGGGCTTGGAGGGCCGAAGGGCCTGTTCCTGTGCTGTTTTGTTGTTTGTTCTTTGAGCAGCTGTTTCCCTTAGTTGAAGAGTCAGTTACGAGGGACATGGGTCCAAGGTGAGGGGCAGGAGGTTTAGGGGGGAATGTGAGGAAAAATCGGTTTACCCAGAGGGTGGTGCCGGTCTGGAATGCGCTGCCTGGGAGGGTGGTGGAGGTGGGTTGCCTCACTTCCTCTAAAATGTGCCTGGATGAGCACTTGGCACAGCCATAACATTCAGGGCTATGGACCAGGTGCTGGCAAGCGGGATTAGGTGGGCAGGTCAAGGCATTTCATGCATCGGTGCAGACTCGATGGGCCGAAGGGCCTCCTCTGCGCCGTGTGATTCTATGATTCTCTGAGTGTTGCTGAGGTCATGGAGTGACCGGGAAGTGATGGGTTCAGGCTGGTTGGGTTGGTGGGGATCAGGCGGTGGGACAGGCGGGTTTGAGTGGAATCATAGAAGATTAAAGAAACCCTACAGTACAGAAAGAGGCCATTCGGCCGATCGAGTCTGCACCGACCACAATCCCACCCAGGCCCTACCCCCATACCCCTACATTTTTACCCACTAATCCCTCTAATCTATGCATCCCAGGACACGTTTATCATGTCCAATCAACCTAACCCGCACATCTTTGGACTGTGGGAGGAAACCGGAGCACCCGGAGGAAAACCACGCAGACACAAGGAGAATGTGCAAACTCCACACAGACAGTGACCCAAGCCGGGAATCGAACCCAGGTCCCTGGAGCTGTGAAGCAGCAGTGCTAACCACTGTGCTACCGTGCCGCTTCCATGTTAGAATGGAACCAATGTAACAACCAATAGAACCACATTGGATCTGTTGCAGTGACCAATGGGAACAAGCTGTAAGGGTCAGCTGACCCAGTAAACTATGTAACCAATGAGAAAAATAATGTGGTGGTCAGCTGACCAGCTGACTCAGTATCAGTCAGAAGCTGCTGGGGTTTGTGGGAATGGCCCAGGGTGAGGCCTCGAGTGTTGGAGGAATGAAGTTTCATTATTGAAACGTTTTGTCTGATTTACAAGTTGGAGTAAGTTTTGTTTCATTTTATTGCCCAGAACTGAAGAGTCCCTTCTGCTGGATGAACATGGAATACCGAGGGGAGTGGGGTGTTTATTTGGGGTGGGGGTGAGGGTAGGGCGTGTGGGGCTGTCCCATCCGGGGCACCGTCTGCGCCTTTAAAATCAAATCCAAAGTTACAAGAGTTTTTTTTCCCCCTCCTAATGTTTTCATTGTAACTATGATCTGATGTCAGTGATTGAAATCAGTTTGTCAGATGGTAGCAGGCACAGCACAATTCTCCAGTAGAATAGGCCTTCTGGACAATCGCCGGGTAAACCCTTAACTATCAGGGGCGCAACAAGTACGATAATACGCAGCCCCCCCCCTTCCCATTACCAGACAGCCCCCCCCCCCCCCTCCAGCCCATGCTCCAATCCATTACTAATTAAAACTCTGTCTGTCTCCTCAAATTTACCATGTCCCAGCATCCACCGCACTCCGAGGTAATGAATTCCACAGATTCACCACCCATTGAGAGAAGTAATTTCTCCCCATGTCTGTTTTAAATCTGCTGCCCCTTTCCCGTAAGATGCCCTACATTGTTCTACACTGTGATTCCTGATAGGCTGCTTTATACCACTCCCACTACAGTGGCACAGTGGTTAGCACTGCTGCCTCACAGCCACAGGGACCTGGGTTCGATTCCCGGCTTGCCTCACTGTCTGTGTGGAGTCTGCACGTTCTCCCCGTGTCTGCATGAGTTTTCTCCGGGTGCTCCGGTTTCCTTCCAAAGTCCCATAGAAGTGCTGGTTAGATACATTGGCCATGCTAAATACTCCCTCAGTGTTAACCCAACAGGCGCCGGAGTGTAGCAACTGTGGGATTTTCACAGTAACTTCATTGCAGTGTTGATGTAAGCCTACTTTTGACACGAATAAATAACCTTTATACTTATTGACTGATGCTTGAGTGTTAAACATCCCGATACAATCAGCTCTTGTTTACACAGCAAAAACAATCCCATTCCAAGAGATACATGGGAGAGTGAACATCGAAGAGCCTGTTCCTCTGCAGCACTTTTCTTTGTTCTTAAGGCATAAATATCTTTCAGCATGTTGATTTTGAAATAATTTTATCCAAGATTTAACATAAATCTGTCTTCTTCACATCAGGTTATGGATCTGACTTTTATGGTAAGAAAAACATCCTTCAGTTCAGTTCCTGTTATTCAACTCCTCCAAAACAGTCATGGGGGCGATGGGTTATTCACTCAGACATTTCCCTAAGATGCTTTTAATGTGATAATCCTTGGAAATTTAAACAGATAGTGAAAAAATCATGACCGTTCAATGAATCCGATCACATTGCAGAATGCCAAGACTAATATAACCTGCTGCCTGGCTAATTGGATTAGCTCTGCTGCCTCACAGCACCAGGGACACAGGTTCGATTCCCGGCTTGGGTCACTGTCTGTGCGGAGTCTGCATGTTCTCCCCATGTCTGCGTGGGTTTCCTCCGGCTGCTCCGGTTTCCTCCCACAGTCTGAAAAACGTGCTGTTAGGTGGATTGGCAATGCTAAAGTGTCCTTAGTGTCCACAGATGTACAGGATGGGTGGATTGGCCATTCTACATTGCCCCTTAGTGTCCACAGATGTACTGGATCGGTGGATTGGCCATTCCACAATGCCCCCTAGTGTCCACAGATGTGCGGGTTAGGTGGATTGGCCATTCTACATTGCCCCTTCGTGTCCACAGATGTGCGGGTTAGGTGGATTGGCCATGCTAATTGCCCCTTAGTGTCCACAGATGTGCGGGTTCGGTGGATTGGCCATGCTAATTGCCCCTTAGTGTCCACAGATGTGCGGGTTAGGTGGATTGGCCATGCTAATTGCCCCTTAGTGTCCACAGATGTGCGGGTTAGGTGGATTGGCCATGCTAATTGCCCCTTAGTGTCCACAGATGTGCGGGTTAGGTGGATTGGCCATGCTAATTGCCCCTTACTGTCCAAAGATTTGCAGGTTAGGTGAATTGGTCATGCTAAATTTAGCACTCATGCCACGATGAATCATAGAATTCCAGTGCAGAAGGAGGCCATTCAGCCCATCGAGTCTGCACGGCCCTGTCCCTGTAACCCCATGCATTTACCCGAGCTCGTCTCCCTGACACTAAGGGGCAATTTAGCATCGCCAATCCACCTAACCTGCATATATTTGGAGTTTGGGAGGAAACCGGAGCACCCGGAGGAAACCCACGCAGATACGGGGAGAACGTGCAAACTCCACACAGACAGTGACCCAAGGCCAGGAATCGAACCCGGTTCCCTGGCGCTGTGACACCCCACGAAGGATCAATCTGTTTCTGAATATCAAGATTTATTAATGTTGGGGGTACAGAGTGTGAGCAGAATAAGAAGATTTTCGGGCACCTTCGTGTTGAGCTGGGTCAGAGAACGGGGCTTTAAATATTTGAATTCAGTTTGTAAAATCTGGAAATAAGTCAGTGAAAATAACGGTGAAGTTGATGGGTTGTTGTAAAAACCTGACCAGTTCACTGATGTACTTCGGGAGAGGTCCTTACCCAGGCTCAGCTCTACGTGACTCCAGCCCCACACCAATGTGGCTGACTCAACTGTCCTCTGAAGTGACTGAGTCAGCCCTGTGGTTGTAAGAAAGCTCCAACCATGAATTTCCAAGGATGGACACTAAAGTCAGCAATGCCCACACACTGAGAATGAACAATACTGATTTTGGCACGACACACCGGTTATGTTACACCACACTAAGGGCCTCATGGTCTGATTTGCCAGCGGGATAAAGCCTCAGAACAGCAGGTTGTGTAGTGTCCAAAGACAGGTTGGGTGGATTAGCCATGCTGAATTGCCCCTTAGTGTCCAAAGACATGCTGGTCAGGTGCATTGGCCATGCTAAATTCTCCCTGAGTACATGCGAACAGGTGCCGGAGTGTGGCGACTCGGGGATTTTCACAGGCGATTCATAGAGATTTACAGCATGGAAACAGGCTCTTTGGCCCAACTTGTCCACACATCCCCGTTTTCACCAATAAGCTCGCCCCAATTGCCCGCATTTGGCCCATATCCCTTTATACCCATAGAAATCATAGAATCCCTAATGTGCAGAAGGAGGCCATTTGGCCCATCGTGTCTGCACCAATCACAATGCCACCCAGACCCTATCCCTGTAACCCCACCCATTTATCATGCTCGTCCACCTGACACAAAGGGGCAATTTACTATGGCCAATCAACCTAACCTGCTCACCTTTGGACTGTGGAAGGGAACTGGAGCACCCGGAGGAAACCCACGCAGACACGGGGAGAATGTGCAGACTCCACACAGACAGAGACCTGAGGCTGGAATTGAACACGGGTCCCTGCCGCTGTGAGGCAGCAGTGCAACCACTGTGCCACCGTGCAGCCCATCTTACCCATGTAACTGTCTAAATGCTTTTTGAAAGTCAAAATTGTACCCGTCTCCACTACTGCCTCTGGCAGCTCGTTTGCAATAAGTGACGTTTCAACAAAATTAACTTAATTGCAGCGTTAATATAAGCCTACTTGTGACCAATACATAAACTTTAATCTGTAAACGGTGCCATCTTTGATGAAGAGTAAGATAAAAGCAAAATACCGCGGATGCTGGAATCTGAAATTAAAACAGGAAACGCTGGAAAAACTCAGCAGGTCCGACAGCATCTGTGGGGAGAGAATAGAGCAAATGTTTCAACTCTGGATGACCCTTCGTCAGACTCAAAGCGTTGTCTCGATTCTCTCTTCTGTCTGTGTGGAGTTTGCACATTCCCTCCGTGTATGTGTGAGTTTCCTCCGGGTGCTCCGGTTTCCTCCCGCAGTCCAAAGATCTGCAGGTTAGGTGGATCGACCATGATAAATCACCACTTAGTGTCAGGGGGACTAGCAGGGGAAATATGTGGGGTTATGGGGATAGGGCCTGGGTGGGATTGTTGTCGGTGTAGGCTCGATGGGCCAAATGGCCTCCTTCTGCACTGTAGGGATTCTATGATTCACAGATGCTGTCAGACCTGCTGAGATTTTCCAGTATTTTCTGTTTTTGATAAAGTGAACCTCCCAAAGTAAACAGACAGTGGAAACAGAAGGTCCCTTATTTCATAACAAAATGGTGATTTTCGAACCACTGCCCAGAATCGACAGTCAGAAAAGGAACTTTGCTGTTAAATTAAAGTACTGTGTTCAGTGAAGCACGTTAAAATAATCTGGGTCAAATACCTTCAATTCACAATTTTGATTACACAATAAGGATTACACAATATTGATTCCACAATAATGATTACACAATAAGGATTACACAATATTTATTACACAATAAGGATTACACAACATTGATTACACAATATTGATTACACAGTATTGATTAC
This sequence comes from Mustelus asterias, assembly GCF_964213995.1. NCBI lineage: Eukaryota > Metazoa > Chordata > Chondrichthyes > Carcharhiniformes > Triakidae > Mustelus > Mustelus asterias. The sequence continues at coordinate 118,839 of NW_027590674.1, forward strand.
ACAACATTGATTACACAATATTAATTACACAACATTGATTACACAGTTATGATTACACAACATTGATTACACAATATTAATTACACAACATTGATTACACAGTTATGATTACACAACATTGATTGCACAATATTAATTACACAACATTGATTACACAGTTATGATTACACAACATTGATTACACAATATTACAAAGAACACAGAACAAAACAGCACAGGAACCAGCCCTTCGGCCCTCCAAGTCCACGCCGCTCCCTGGTCCAAACTAGACCATTCTTTTGTATCCCTCCATTCCCACTCCGTTCATGTGGCTAACCAGATAAGTCATAATCGTTCCCAGTGTATCCGCCTCCACCACTTTGCCTGGCAGCGCATTCCAGGCTCCCACCACCCTCTGTGTAAAATACGTCCTTCTGATATCCGTGTTAAACCTTCCCCCTCTCACCTTGAACCTATGACCCCTCGTGAACGTCACCACCGACTTGGGAAAATGCTTCCCACGGTTCACCCTAACTTTGCCTTTCATAATTTTATACACCTCGATTAGGTCACCCCCCATCCTCCGTCTTTCTAGTGAGAACAACCCCAGTTTACCCAATCTCTCCTTATAACTAAGCCCTTCCATACCAGGCAAGATCCTGGTAAACCTCCTCTGTACTCTCTCCAAAGCCTCCACGTCCTTCTGGTAGTGTGGCGAACGGAACTAGGTGCAGTATTCCAAATGCGGCTGAACCAACGTTCTATACAACTGCAACATCAGACCCCAACTTTTATACTCTATGCCCCATCCTATGAAGGCAAGCATGCCATATGCCTTATTCACTACCTTCTCCACCTGTGACGTCACCTTCAAGGATATGTGGACTTGCACACCCAGGTCCCTCTGCGTATCTACACCCTTTATGGTTCTGCCATTTACCGTATAGCTCCCCCCGACGTTAGTTCTACCAAAATGCATCACTTCGCATTCATCTGGATTGAACTCCATCTGCCATTTCTTTGCCCAAATTTCCAGCCTATCTATATCCTTCTGTAGCCTCTGACAATGTTCCTCACTATCTGCAAGTCCAGCCATTTTCGTGTCGTCCGCAAAGTTACTGATCACCCCAGTTACACCTTCTTCCAGATCGTTTATATATATATATATATCACAAACAGCAGAGGTCCCAATACAGAGCCCTGCGGAACACCACTAGTCACAGGCATGGAGCCGGAAAAAGACCCTTCCACTACCACCCCTCTGTCTTCTGTGACCAAGCCAGTTCACCACCCATCTAGCCACTCCCCCTTTATCCCGTGAGATCCAACATTTTGCACCAACCTACTATGAGGGACTTTGTCAAACGCTTTACTAAAGTCCATATAGACGACATCCACGGCCCTTCCATCGTCAACCATTCTCGTCACTTCTTCAAAAACCTCCACCAGGTTAGTGAGGCATGACCTCCCTCTCACAAAACCATGCTGACTATCGTTAATGAGTTTATTCCTTTCTAAATGCGCATACATCCTATCTCTAAGAATCCTCTCCAACAACTTCCCTACCACGGACGTCAAGCTCACCGGCCTATAATTTCCCGGGTTATCCTTCCTACCCTTCTTAAATAACGGGACCACATTAGCTATCCTCCAATCCTCTGGGACCTCACCTGTGTCCAGTGACGACACAAAGATTTGCGTCAGAGGCCCAGCGATTTCACCTCTCGTCTCCCTGAGCAGCCTTGGATAGATTCCATCAGGCCCTGGAGATTTGTCAGTCTTTATATTCCCTAAAAAACCTAACACTTCCTCCATTGTGATGGAGATTTTCTCTAACGGGTCAACAGTCCCGCCGAGACACTCCCAGTCAACACATCCATTTCCTTTGTGAATACCGACGCACTGCATTCATTTAGGATCTCCCCTACATCTTTGGCCTCCAAGCATAATTCCCCACTTTTGTCCCTGAGGGGTCCGATTTTTTTTCTCTGACAACCCTTTTGCTCCTACGTATGAATAAAATGCCTTGGGATTCTCCTTAATCCTGTCTGCCAAGGACATTTCGTGACCTCTTTTTTCCCTTCTAATTGCTCGTTTGAGTACTTTCCTACTTTCTTTGTACTCCTCCAGATCTCCCTCCGTTTTTAGCTGCCTGGACCAACGTATGCCACTCTTTTCTTTTTCACCAATCCCTCAATTTCCCTGGTTATCCATGGTTCTCGAATCCGACACTTCCTGTCCTTTTTTACAGGCACATGCCTGTCCTGTAGCCCTAACAACTGTTCCTTAAAAGACTCCCACATGCCAGATGTGGATTTACCCTCAAACAGCCTCTCCCAATCACCAGCTGTCAATTTCTGCCTAATCCCACTTAAGTTAGCCTTCCCCCAATCCAACACCTTCCCCTTGGGGCACCACTCATCATTTTCCATCACGATCCTGAAGCTAACAGAATTGTGGTCACTATTTGCCACATGTTCCCCTACCGAAACTTTGAAGACCTGACCGGGCTCATTCCCCAGTACGAGGTCCAGTATAGCCCCCTCTCTAGTCGGGCGATCTACATATTGTTCCAAAGAACCTTCCTGTACACATTTTACAAATTCCTCCCCATTCAGACTCCCAGCCCTACGCGATTTCCATTCTATACCAGGGAAATTGAAGTCTCCCACTACAACAACCCTATTTTTCCTGCACATATCCATTCTCTCCTGACATTTCCGTTCTTCCACTTCCCTTGGGCTGTTGGGGGACCTATAGTATACCCCCAACATATTGACAGCTCCATTCCTGTTGCTGAGCTCCACCCAGAGTGACTCGTTACACGACCCCTCTGAATTGTCCTCCCTCTGCACCGCTGTAATATGCTCTCTAACTAATACTGCTACTCCCCCACCTCTTTTGGCCCCTCGTCTGTCTCACCTAAAACACTTGTACCCCGGAATATTCAGAATATTGATTGCACAACTTTGATTACACAGTATTGATTGCAGTACTTTGATCACACAGTATTGATTTCATAATATTGATTACACAACATTGATTACACAATATTGATTACACAACATTGATTACACAACATTGATTACACAATATTGATTGCACAACATTGATTACACAACATCGATTACACAATATTGATTACACAACATTGATTACACAACATTGATTACACAATACTGATTGTAAATATTTATTGCACAATATTGATTTCACAACATTGCTTACACAATACTGATTACACAATAATAGCCATCAAGAGCATAGAAACACAGAGGGACCTCGGTGTGCAAGTCCACAAATCCTTGAAGGTGGCAGTAGATTTGGAGATGGTGGTGAAGAAGGAATATGGTATGCTTTCCTTGATTGGACGGGGTATAGAGTATAAAAGCTGGAGTCTGATGTGGCAGTTGTACAGAACGCTGGTTAGAACAAAGAACAAAGAACAGTACAGCACAGGAAACAGGCCCTTCGGCCCTCCAAGCCTGTGCCGCTCCTTGGTCCAACTAGACCAATCGTTTGTATCCCTCCATTCCCAGGCTGCTCATGTGACTATCCAGGTAAGTCTTAAACGAGGTCAGCGTGACTGCCTCCACCATCCTACTTGGCAGCGCATTCCAGGCCCCCACCACCCTCTGTGTAAAAAATGTCCCTCTGATGTCTGAGTTATACTTCGCCCCTCACAGCTTGAGCTCGTGACCCCTCGTGATCGCCACATTTGGAGTACTGCATCCAGTTCTGGTCGCCGCACTACCAGAAGGACGTGGAGGGTTTAGACAGAGTGCAGAGAAGGTTTGCCAGGATGTTGCCTGGTATGGAGGGTCTTAGCTATGGGGGGAGATTTGGTAAACTGGACTTGTTCTCCCTGGAAAGACGGAGAATGAGGGGAGATCTAATACAGGTGTACAAAATTATGAAGGGTATAGATAGGGTGAACAGTGGGAAGCTTTTTCCCAGGTCGGAGGTGACGATCACGAGGGGTCACGGGCTCAAGGTGAGAGCGGCGAGGTATAACTCAGATATCAGAGGGATGTTTTTTACACAGAGGGTGGTGGGGGCCTGGAATGCGCTGCCAAGTAGGGTGGTGGAGGCAGACACGCTGGCATCATTTAAGACTTACCTGGATAGTCACATGAGCAGTCTGGGAATGGAGGGATACAAACGAATGGTCTCGTTGGACCAAGGAGCGGCACAGGCTTGGAGGGCCGAAGGGCCTGTTTCCTGTGCTGTACTGTTCTTTGTTCTTTGTACTCGAACAGGTGCCGGAGTGTGGTGACTATGGGATTTTCACAACGTCATTGCTGTGCTAATGTAAGCCTACATGTGACACTAATAAATAAACTTATCTCAAACAATGACGAGACAGAGTACAGGAATGAGATAGGGAATCTCGTGAACTGGTGCAGCCACAGTAATTCCTCCCTCAATGTCAGCAAAATGAAGGAGATTGTCATCGACTTCAGGAAGCGTAAAGGAGAACATGCCCCTGTCTACATCAATGGGGACGAAGTAGAAAGGGCCGAGAACTTCAAGTTTTTAGTGTCCAGAACACCAACAACCTGTCCTGATCCCCACATGCCGACACTATAGTTCAGAAAGCCCACCAACGCCTCTTACTTTCTCAGAAGACTGAGGAAATTTGGCATGTCAGCAACAAATCTCAGTAACTTTTACAGATGCATTCTTTCTGGTTGGGTCACAGCTTGGTATGTCTCCTGCTCTGCCCAAGACTGTAAGGAACTACAAAAGGTTTTGAATGTAGCCCAATCCATCACGCAAACCAGCCTCGCATCCATTGACTCTGTCTATACTTCCCGCTGTCTCGGCAACGCATCCAGCATCATTAAGGACCCCACGTACCCCGGACATTCTCTCTTCTACCTTCTTTCTTCGGGAAAAAGGTACAAAAATCTGAGGTCACGTACCAATCGACTAAAGAACAGCTTCTTCTCTGCTGCCGTCAGACTTTTGATTTGACTTATCTCGCATTTAGTTGATCTTTCTCTGCACCCGAGCTATGACTGTGACACTACATTCTGCACTCTCTCCTTTCCTTCTCTATGTTTTGTCTGTATAGCGCGCAAGAAACAATACTTTTCATTATATGTTAATAAATGTGACAATAATAAGTCAAATCAAAATAAACTGAAAATTAAGCTCACATCAATTTTGTGAAGCCCTTTCAGTCCCAGCAAGTCATTTGCAGTTGTCTTATTTACCAAACGGTCGCTACTTATCCGTTTGAGACATTAATATTCAAAAGAAAACAAGAATAAATGACCTTCTTGTTGCCAGGATCTGAGATTTAGTGTTGATCTAAAAGGTAACTAAGTAAAAAGAAAGGTAATTCGACAAGAAAACCAGATGAATGGGAAATCGAATAGCTTTTTCCATAATTCACACAGACCCATCATTTGCAAAATCGTGGTTATATGATGCAGTCATATAACAAAGTGAATTTTAAATTGTATCTCTGCAAATCATCTTAATTTGGATTGCTCATCCACACAGACCACGATTCCAGCTGTGGAAACTCTTTTAATTCATATCATTCATTCTCTCTCTCCATATTTGTTTACCCAACAATAATAAGATCAGATAGTCTGAGACTAGGTGACACAGTGGTTAGTGCTGCTCCCTCACAGCGCCAGAGACCAGGGTTCGCTTCCCGGCTTGGGTTACTGTCTGTGCGGAGTCTGACTGTTGTCCCCCATGTCATAGATTCAGAGAGGTTTACAGCATGGAAACAGGCCCTTCAGCCCAACTGGTCCATGCCACCTTTTTTTAACCACTTAGCTACTCCCAATTGCCTGCATTTGGCCCATATCCCTCTCTACCCATCTTACCCATGTAACTGTCCAAATGCTTCTTAAAAGACAAAATTGTATCCGCCTCTGCTCCTGCCTCTGACAGCTTCTTCCAGACATTCACCGCCCTCTATGTGAAAAAATTGTCCCTCTGGGCCTTTTTGCATCTCTCCCCTCTCACCTTAAATCTATGTCCCCTACTTTTGGAGTCCCCTACCTTCGGGAAAAGATGTGGACTACCTGGGGCGGCACGGTGGCACAGTGGTTAGCACTGCTGCTTCACAGCACCAGGGACCCGGGTTCAATTCTGGTCTCGCGTCACTGACTGTGTGGAGTTGGCACATTCTCCCTGTGTCTGCGTGGGTTTCCTCCGGGTGCTCCGATTTCCTCCCACATTCCAAAGATGTGTGGGTTAGGTTGATTGGCCATGCTAAATTGACCCTAGTGTCAGGAGAATTAGCAGGGATATGTGGGGTTATGGGAATAGGGCCTGGGTGGGATTGTGGTCGGTGCAGACTTGATGGGCCGAATAGCCTCCTTCTGCACACCAGGGATTCTGTGATTTGATGTTTAACACAGAAGTGAATTTGAAACATTATTTCTGTTTTCCTCCCCAGACAAACACGTTCTTTCCTGGCTGGTCCTTCGGGACGTGGTTGTTGTTTGCGCTTCGAATCTGCTTCAGCACTTGATGTAACATCAATCCAGTCGTTGCATAAGCAGTAACACCGAAGATATCATTGCAGAGGACATCAATTCACTTCCTGCGAGCTTCATTGCAGCTGAATATCACATGAAGCAACTAGAGCAGCATCACCTTCTGAGAAATGAAGACCAGAGTGCGATTGTAAACTGTCAACATTTTTAAAATCTTAAGGAGACATTCGACCTCCGGCATTTGTTGAAACTTCTTTTTGTAAAAGTCTTTGAAGAACAATGAGCCAAACTGTCCTGGAAACTGCATTTTATTTCAGGATTTGAATATTTCAAGCAGCCTCATTGTAAGGTATACTAGTTCCTCAACAGAAAACAGAAGATTCATTCCTGAAACATTACACTGTGCATCACATCATTGAGCTGACAGCAAATTAGCATCATGACATTGCTGTTTTAACGGGGGAATCTGGCTGAAAAATCTCTTATTTATAATATCGTGCGGAATAAAAAAAGACATTCCTTCTCATTTTAAACATCGCCATTCTGTGAAACATGGGAGCTAAAAAAAACATAGCACGGGAGTTATTCATGACGATGCTTTGTCCGTCAGGCTCCCTTCTCATTTCTCATTCTGAAACCATCCAGTAAATCCCGGTGACCACAGGATGGTTTTGCCTTGTTAAATGTTGCATTATTTTGGGTTGAATGGAATCCAGTGGTTCAGTTCCGTTTTTGCATTGGCTTCAAGCGGATCGAGTTTATACAGCTTTACATTCCATGGCATGACTTGAGCTGAGCTCAAAGCAGGTTGGACGGTTGAGTTCAGTTGAACGGTAAGATGTCACAGTAATTTCATTGCAATGTTAATGTAAGCCAACTTGTGACACTAATAAATAAACTTTTAAACTAACATTTTTATTAAAGACAACCTTTCTTGATTAGTGCCCTGCACCCTAACAGCCTCTCCACCTACAGGGAAACATCTACACTCGAGATACAGAATTTCAGTGACTCCCTATTCACAGGATAATATATCGACATATCGATTGTGGTCCTTCAGTACTTTTCCATTCACAGAGATATACGTTCTAAATATGTCTCTTTGCGCATCTCTATCCACACCTCCCATCCATTGACTCTGTGACTCTGTCTACACTTCCCGCTGCCTCGGAAAAGCAACCGGCATAATCAAGGACCCCACACACGCCGGGCATTCTCCCTCCCACCTTCTTCCATCAGGTGACCTCCGTCTGAGGTCACGTACCAACCAACTCAAGAACAGCCTCTTCCTTGCTGCCATCAGACTTTTGAATGGACCTACCCCGCATTAAGTTGACCTTTCTCTCCACCCTAGATATGACTGTAACATTCAGCACCCTCTCCTTTCCCTGGAATCATAGAAACCCGACAGTGAAGAAAGAGGCCATTCGGCCCATCGAGTCTGCATTGACAACAATCCCACCCGGGTCCTATCCCCATCGTCCCAAATATTTACCCTGCTAATCCCTCTAACCTACATATCCCAGGACACTAAGGGGCAATTTATCATTGCCAATGCACCGAACCCGCACACCTTTGGATTTTGGGAGGAAACCAGACCCGGAGGAAACCCACGCAGACACAGGGAGAATGTGAAAACTCCACACAGACAGTGGCCCAAGCCGGGAATCAAACCCAGTTCTCTGGAGCTGTGATGCAGCAGTGCTAACCACCATGCCATTGTGCTGCTCACCACTGTGCAAAGAACAAAGAACAAAGAACAAAGAACAATACAGCACAGGAACAGGCCCTTCGGCCCTCCAAGCCCGCGCCGCTCCCCGGTCCAGGATTGAATCCTGAATCCAGGATCCCCACCCAATTTTCCAGCCTATCTACATACCAATATCCTATCCACCGAGCTGTCCCTCACAGCTACGATGCTTTGTTCATTACAACCTATTAACTTACCCCCACCCCCCCATTCCAGACCATGTGATCTCCAGGGAGAGGCGAAAACCCAGAGTGAAAAACCCCAGGGCCAATATGGGGAAAAAAAAATCTGGGAAATTCCTCTCCGACCCCCTGAGGCGATCGAAACGAGTCCAGGAGATCACAATGGCCCCGATCGGAAAATGCTTCCCAACCCTAGTCATTTCCACTTCCACGAACACCATATGAATCCCCTGCCCCCGAGACAGGTTCCCAACTATCCGCAGTCTCACTCTGTACTGGCACCAGCAAGATGATCGTAGAATGAAGCCTTGAAACGAGAAACCAGGAACAATTAGCCCGCGCCGCTCCCTGGTCCAAACTAGATCACTCTTTTGTATCCCTCCATTCCCACTCCGTTCATATAGCTGTCTAGATAAGTCTTAAACGTTCCCAGTGTGTCCGCCTCCACCACCTTGCCCGGCAACACATTCCAGGCCCCCACGACCCAATGCAATATGCATTGTCTGTATAGCGTGCAAGAAATAATACAATTCAATGTATACTAATGCATGTGACAAGAATAAAATCAAATCAAAACAAATAATCACAAAATTAAATAATTTAATTTATTCCTCCATCTGCCAACTTGTTCCCCATTCTGTTCTATTGTCTATATCTCTGTGCAGCCCCTTTGAATCCTCCTCATAGCTTTAATTCACAATTAGTTTAGAATCATATTGGAAATCTGGTAGCTAACTCCCAGCATCTTCAGTTACTTTGTTGACATATATTGGCCGAGTGGTATTATCGCCAGACTATTAATCCAGAAACTCAGCTGATGTTCCAGGGACCCGGGTTCGAATCCCGCCACGACAGGCGATGGAATTGGAATGCAATAAAAAATATCTGGAATTAAGAATCTACTGATGACCATGAAACCATTGTCGACTGTCGGAAAAGCCCATCTGGTTCACGAATGTCCTTCAGGGAAGGAAATCTGCCGTGTGGACCCGGTCTGGCTCACATGTGACTCCAGAGCCGCAGCAATGTGGTGGACTCTCAACTGCCCTCGAGCAAGTAGGGATGGGCAATAAATGTTGGCCCAGCCAGCGACGCCCATGTCCCACGAACAAATAATAAAAAAACATAAACAGCTACATCCCCAATACAAATCTTTGCAATATTTCATAAGTTACAGCCAACCAGCCTGAATGTGCTTCAGTATCCCGACTCACTGTTCCGTGCCTGCTGACGAATTATCTATCCAATCCAGGCTGACAACCTGAGCCACAATCGGACACCTCGACTCTTTGTGCTGCATGCTATGGGATTGTTGTAATCCAAATCTATGACATCTACTGGCCCCATCGTGTAGGGCGGTGAACTCACTTGCCAACATGACAGGGGTGTGATTCAGTATACTACCAATGATGTGAGTTCAATCTCCCTACAGGCTGCAGTGATTTGTAAATATTGTCTCCACACCGTGTCCAAGAGTGGCATAGACAGAGTGGATAGTCAGAGGCTCTTTCCTAGGGTAGAAAAGTCAAGTACTAGGGGCCATAGGTTTAAGGTGCGTGGGGAAAAGATCAGAGGAGATCTGTGAGGCAAGTTTTTTACACAGAGGGTGGTGAATGGCTGGAACGCGCTGCCCGAGGAGGTGGTGGGAGCAGGTACGATAGCGGCATTTAAGGGGCATCTCGATGAATACATGAATAGAATGGGAATGGAAGGATACGGATTCTGGAAGTGCATACGGTTTTAGTTTAGGCAGGCATTATGATCGGCGCAGTCTTGGAGGGCCGAAGGGCCTGTTCCTGTGCTGCACTGTTGTTTGTTCTTTGAGTGGTGAACTGAAATGGGCAGCACGGTGGTACAGTGGTTAGCACTGCTGCCTCACAGTGCCAGGGACCCGGGTTTGATTCCTGGCTTGGACTAGGGGATTTTCACAGTAACTACATTCCAGTGTTAATGTCAGCCTACTTGTGACACTAATAAAAACAGCACATTTACTCTATCAGCAGTTATCTATTTCAGAGCACGAAAGTCGGCTTTAAGTTTTGGCGATGTTATATGGTTTAAATCCCTCGACTTATACTTATACTTCCACTCCAGATACTGAGAGCTCCTTGCTCTTATGAGTAAGTCCATTGGTTATCCTCTATTCCTGCTATGGAAATGACGTGTTCCACTGTGAAAACAGATGCAGAATACAGAATCCTCAAAATAAAGATTCAGAAGGGTCCAGAGGGGGAATTCTTTCACATAGAGTGTGGTGAGTGTCTGGAACAAGCTGCCAGAGGCAGTAGGAGAGGGGGGTACAATTTTGTATTTTAAAAAGCGTTTAGTCAGTTCCATGGGTACGATGGGTATAGAGAGATATGGGCCAAATGTGGGCAATTGGGACGAGCTGAAAGGTAAAAACTGGGCGGCACGGACAGGTTGGGCCGAAGGGCCTGTTTCCATGCTGTAAACCTCAATGACTCGATAACATAGGAACAGGAATTAAGAGCAGAAGTCGGCAAATTCAGCCCTTCGAGCCTGCTCCGCCATTCAATCAGATCATGGCTGATCTCTCCCTGGTCTCAAATCCACCTCCCCACCTGTTCCCCATATCCCCCTAATCCCTTTTTTATTAGAAATATATCCATCTCCTTCCTGAAACCATTCAATGATTCAGACTCCCCCGCGCTCTGGGGCAGCGAGTTCCACAAACTCACCACCCTCTGCGAGAAGTAGTTCCTCCTCATCTCAGTTTTAAATCTATCGCCTCTCAACCTGTACCTGTGACCTCTTGTTCGAGATTGCCCCATAAGAGGAAACATTTGGTCTTCAGTTACTTTATCAATCCCTTTTAAAATTTTATATACCTCCATCAGATCCCCTCTCATCCCTCTGAACCCCAGTGAGTACAAGCCCAAAGTGATTAATCTCTCCTCATACGTCAATCCTCTCACCCCCAGAATCAAGCTGGTGAACCTCCTCTGAACTGCCTCCAATGCAGCAACATCCTTCCTCAAATAAAGAGACCAAAACTGGACACAATACTCCAGATACTCTGCGGGATTTTCATCGAATCATAGATAAAAAGATTCTTATCACTTGGAAAGGTTTCATCAGTAATGAGGGGACCTTAGTACATTTTGTTTGACCCGAAGTGGGAGGCAGCCATTCCTGATCGAAACTGGACGATCTTAATATCTTGGAACAGTGGAGTTCAAAGAGGTGCGAGAGACAATGAAATGGGAGATGGGAGGGAAGGAGGATATGTAAAGAAAGTCACTGAGCTGAGTAATATGATTATATATAGAGGTGAGAGGGGAAAGATTTCAAACGGACCTGAGGGGCAACTTCTTCACGCAGAGGGTGGTGTGTGTATGGAATGAGCTGCCAGAGAAAGTGGTTGAGGCAAGTTCAATACCAACATTTAAAAAAGCATTTGGATAGAGGGAAAGGATTAGAGGGATATGGACCGAACGCGGGCAATTGGGACCAACTGGAAGGGCACCATGGTCAGCATGGACTGTTTGGGCCGAAGGACCTGTTTCCATGCTGTATTGCTCTGTGACTCGATATAGGCTGCGTGAGGAGATATTCTGTGACTAGCACTATGCTGAGTGAAGTTGTAAAACTTGAAGTGTCCTTCCAGTAAACAAGAAAGATTTATGTTTCAAAATACACCCCTGTTTCTGAATATTTTGGATTTCCACAGTGCAGTGGAAGAGTGTCAGAATTCATGTGGTTTGCCTTGAATATTGTGATAGCAGTTTTGCCTTGAGTATTATTTCTGGAATTTGATCGATCAACATCTGGAAGAGATTTTTGACAAGACATTAGCAGGGGGGTAGCAGGGTAAATATGTGGGGTTATGGGGATAGGGCCTGGGTGGGAATGTGGTCAGTGCGGACTCGATGGGCCAAATAACCTCCTTCTGCACTGCAGGGATTCTATGATTCTATGATCTTGGTTTCAGATAAAGTTCGGCACAACATCGTGGGCCGAAGGGCCTGTTCTGTGCTGTACTGTTCTATGTTCTATCTATGAAGTGCTTATAAGACTATTCTCACCAACTGGAATTTTAATAAGACTGTCCATAATATACCACCTAAATCCCCCACACCTCATTTTTAAATTTTGCCTCCACGTAACTGACCCTTCAGCTCAGGGGAACAGCTGCTGCCTCGTCACCCTGTCCATGTCCTTCATAATCTTGTACACCTCGATCAGGTCACCCCTCAGTCTTCTCTGCTCCAGAGAAAACAAACCAAACCTATCCAACCTCTCTTCATAATTTAAATGTTCCGTCCCAGGCAGCATCTTGGCGAATCTCCTCTGCACCACCTCCAGTGCAATCACATCCTTCCTATAATGTGTCGACCAGAACTGCACACAGTACTCCAGCTGTGGCCAAACCAACGCTCTATACAACTCCATCATGACCTCTACGTTTCTGTAATTTATACCCCGATTGACAAAGTTGAACAATAATATTCCAGCAACGAGGAATCGCTGGCAACCCCTCATCACACCTCAGCAGCTAGAGACGCTGGTCGGGTCTGTGGTCCCGTGCGCCGTCCCTCTGGTCAGGAGGGAACCACTGCCGTTCCACCAGCCCAGGTATTCTGCTGCGGGGAAGCAACTTCACTCTCTCCAAAGTTCGGAGGTGGTGGGAGGAAGCTTCCTCATAGCAGACGTTATGTCCAATCTATTTAGGGTGTAGCGGTGACGGAGTGGTTAGCACTGCTGCCTCACAGAGCGAGGGACCCGGGTTCGGTTCCCGGCTTGTGTCACTGCCTGTGTGGATTCTGCATGTTCTCCCCATGTCTGCGTGGGTTTCCTCTGGTTTCCTCCCACAGGCTGAAAGACGTGCTGGTGAGGTGCATTGGCCATGCTAAATTTTCCCTCAGTGTACACGAACAGGAACCGGAGTGTGGTGACTACGGGATTTTCACAGTAACTTCATTGTAGTGTTAATGTAAGCCCGCTTGTGACACGAATAAATATATTTTAATCGGTTACAATCACCTACCAGGAACTCCAATGGCAGCGAGAATAGGATAGTAACTGGCTCCAGCTTGACCGATAGTGGATCAGTGTGCTTTCTGAGAGAAGCGATGGTGTCTGCCTATGGCATAAACCATGGCCATTTACTGAGGTCTCACACTGAATGTCTTCTCTTTAATAAACAGCAGAAACACTCCTGAGACTCGGCAGAGCAACCTATTAGAGTAATCAATTACAGGTGAGAAAACAAACAACACACTGCAATGCTGGCGCTGTGAAGGAGCAATGATTGGATTTGATTTGATTTATTATTGTCACATGTGTTAGTATAAAGTGAAAAACATTGTTTCTTGCGCGCTACACGGACAAAGCATACAATTCATAGAGAAGGAAAGGAGAGAGTGCAGAATGTAGTGTTACAGTCATGGCTCGGGTGTAGAGAAGAATCAACTTAACATTATAATAAAGTATTATATTATATATATATTACATATTATGTGTTCTATGCGGCTACCTGAATATAAGGTAGGTTCATTCAAAAGTCTGACGGCAGCAGGGAAGAAGCTGTTCTTGAGTCGGTTGGTACGTGACACCAGACTTTTGTATCTTTTTCCCGATGAAAGAAGGAGGAAGCGAGAATGTCCGGGATGTGTGGGGTCCTTGATTATGCCGGCTGCTTTTCCCGAGGCAGTGGGAAGTGTAGACAGAGTCAATGGGTGGGAGGCTGGTTTGAGTGATGGACGAGGCTTCGTTCACAACCCTTTATAGTTTCTTGCAGCCTTGGACAGAGCAGAAGCCAGACCAAGCTGTGATACAACCAGAAATAATGCTTTCTATGGTGCATCTGTAAAAGTTGGTGAGAGTCTTAGCTGACATGTCAATTTCGTTAGCCTCCTGAGAAAGTAGAGGCACCGGTGGGTTTTCTTAACTTTGCATCGGTGTGGGGGGATCAGGGCAGGTTGTTGGTGATCTGGACACCTAGAAACCTGAAGCTCTCGATCATTTCCACTTCATCCCCAATTTTCAATGAAAATAGTGTTTCATTGTGATGAGAAATTCAGTTCAGAAATAAGTTTCATGTTTTTCATTCCGGTCTGTTTCATTACATTAAAGATACAATATAATTGCAATTTATTCAGGCTGTCAGTGGGGTGAATTATAGGCTAAATTTCCCCTTCGTGTCCCGGAATGTGTCGGTTCGAGGTGTTGGTGGGGTAATTATGTGGGGTTATGGGGATAGGGCCTGGGTGGGATTGTTGTTGGTGCAGACTCGATGGGCCGAATGGCCTCTTTCGCACTGTTGGGTTTCTATGATACAATTTATGATGAGTCTGTACTGACCACAAACCCACCCAGGCCCTATTTCCGTAACCCCACGCATCCACCCTGATAGTCCCCCTGACAATAACGGGCAATTTCTAGCACAGCCAATGCACCCAACCTGCACATCTTTGGACTGTGGGAGGAAAGTGGAGCACCCGTAGGAAACCCATGCAGACACGGGGAGAATGTGCGGTCTCCATACAGACAATGACCCGAGGTCAGATTCAGACCAGGATCCCTGGCGCTGTGAGGTAGCTTTAACCCGATGGTGCAAAGTTCAATCCAGGTGCCTTTCTGACAAAGAATGCAGTTGTGTTCTGTACTTTCGGCTTCCATGAATTATCGAGTCAGATGTTACTTGTTCCATGCCGTCTGATGAAAGCAATAACAGCAACATCAGCACGAGGGGTGCTGAGGGAAGCCCTGTTGCCAATCTGTGCAGCAGAGTATGATGCCCCAGCTTAGTCACTGGACTGTTTCGTTTTCAGTAAAAGATGTACAATTTTTAGTAAAGCTCATATTTCATTTCATTATAAATGTAGTCCTGGCACGAGATGGTGACTGTGTCAAGGCTGCATTTCCTGCCCACAAGTTACTGTTTAGCATGAGGTGCTTGGATTTCCTTTTGAATGTGTGGCCCCTTTGAGAATGTGACTGATACAATGGTGTAAGACAGGCATTCTCTGCTTTTCACACAGCGCTGGTCAAGTTTCTAAAGCTTATTTATTCATGTAACAAGTAGGCTCACATTAACAGTGCAATGAAGTTACTGTGAAAATCCCCTAGTTGCCACACTCCGGCGCCTGTTCGGGTACACTGAGGGAGGATTTAGCATGATCAATGCAACAAAACAGCACGTCTTCTGATCTGTGGGAGGAAACTGGAGCACCCGGAGGAAACCCATGCAGACACGGGGAGAACGTGCAGACTCCGCACAGGCAGTGACCCAAACCGGGGATCAAACCCGGGTCTCTGGCGCTGTGAGGCAGCAGTGCTAACCATTGTGTCACCATGTCACCCATACATACAAAGAACAAAGGAAAGTACAGCACCGGAACAGGCCCTTCGGCCCTCGAAGTCCCTACTCCCCCATGACTGTATCCAGCAATCCAAACAGAAGGATGATGCTCTGGACCATCCACATTATGGTAAATTCTCAAACTCAGTGTCTCCTTTATTATGAATTCTCGCTTTATAAACAAGTGTGCTGCTCCCAACTGGTTCTCTGGCTCTTGGCTTCATGCGGAGCTTGTGACCTGGCAGAGGAATGAGCCAAGGTGACGATACTCTTGGCGAGGATGAAGAAATGGTTGTTGCAATGTATAGGAGAGACGTAAAGGATGGGGGAGCTGACGCGAGATCGATTGAGGAATGATGTATTTTTCGGGGACTTGCCTTAATATTCAAGGAATTAACCAGCAGTTTGCTGAACATTTCAACATTTACATGTCAACTGAACAGGAGAACGCTGCGTGGGAATGAAAGCAAATGGAGTCAATAAATGAATATAAAAACAGAAAATGCTGGGAGATCTCAGCAGGTCTGACAGTATCTGTGGAGAGAGAATAGAGCCAATGTTTCACGTCTGTGTGACCCTTCCTCAGGGTCCATTCGTGAGACCATTTAAATGATAATGAAAGCAAAGTTGTCAGTAAAGGAGACTATATCCTGAGGGTGTCATCCAAGATAATCAATAATCAACAAAGAACAAGGGAAAGTACAGCACAGGAACAGGCCCTTCGGCCCTCCAAACCTATGCCAATCATGATGCCCCAACTAAACTACAAAAAACAACTTCTGCCCTTACCCGGGACTGTCGGGGGTGAGGACCTTAAAACGATCACTCTTACTAAAGAGGTAGTGCTGGGTAGGCTAATGTGACTAAAGGGAGACAAGTCCCCTGGTCCGGATGGAATGCATCCCAGGGTACTAAAAGAAACGGCAGAAGTAATAGCAAATTCATTAGTTGTAATTTATCAAACTTCACTGGACTCTGGGGAGGTGCCTGCTGATTGGAAAACAGCGAATGTAACGCCACTGTTTAAAATAGGAAGTAGACAAAAGGCAGGTAACTACAGGCCGGTTAGCTTAACATCCGTAGTTGGGAAAATGCTGGAATCTATCATTAAGGAAGAAATAACAGGTCACCTGGAAAATAATGATTCAATCAAGCAGACGCAGCATGGATTCTTGAAGGGAAAGCCATGTTTGAATAATTTACTGGAATTTTTTGAGGATACGACGAGTGCAGTTGACAGAGGGGAACCGGTGGGTATTGTGTAAATAGATTTCCAGAAGGCATTCGATAAGGTGCCTCACAAAAGGTTGAAGGCGGAAGTGAGTCGAGGAACCAACAGAAAGCACAGACCAGCTTCGATTACTTAAAAAGGCAATGTTCGGATCGGCAGAGACAATCTGGAGGAGGGGAGCGAGTGTAGGGTAACAAAGTTTGCGGATGACACAAAGATGAGTGGGAAAGCAAATTGCGTGGAGGACAAAGAGAGTCTGCAGAGAGATTTGGATCAGCTAAGTCAATGGGCAAGGATCTGGCAGATGGAGTATAACGTTGGTAAGTGTGAGGTTATCCAGTTTGAAAGGAATAATAGTAAAATGGACTCTTATTTAAACGGTGAAAAATTACAACATGCTGCTGTGCAGAGGGACCTGGGGGTCCTTGTGCATGAATCACAAAAACTCAGTTTGCAGGTGCAGCAGGTGATCAAGAAAGCAAATGGAATGTTGGCCTTTATCGTGAGAGGGATGGAGTATAAAAGCAGGGAGATCATGCTGCAACTGTACAGGGTACTGGAGAGGCCGCACTTAGAGTACTGTGTGCAGTTTTGGTCCCCTTATTTAAGAAATGATATATTAGCTTTGGAGGGGGAACAGAGAAGGTTCACCAGGTCGATTCCGGAGATGAGGGGGTCAGCTTATGAGGAGAGTTTGAGTAGACTGGGCCTGTACTCATTGGAGTTTAGAAGCTTGAGGGGAGATCTTTTAGATACATATAAGATAATGAAGGGGCTAGACAGGGTAGAAGAAGCGACGTTATTTCCACTTCCAATGGAAACAAGAACTAGGGGGCATAGCCTCAAAATATGGGGGAGGCAATTTAGAACAGAGTTGAGGAGGAACTTCTTCTCCCAGAGCGGAGTGAATCTTTGGAATTCTCTGCCCAATGAAGCAGTCGTGGCTACCTCGTTAAATGTGCTTAAGTCACAGATAGATAGATAGATTCTTAACCATTAAGGGAACTTAGGGTTATGGGGAGCGGGCGGGTAAGTGGAACTCAACCCACTATCAGATCAGCCATGATTTTATTGAATGGCGGAGCAGGCTTGTGGGGCTAGATGGCCTACTCCTGCTCCTATTTCTTATGTTCTTCTGTTCTAACATTACAGTTTATTGTTGTCAGATTCTGATCCAGTATTGTAACATCCCGTTCTATTATTCCCAGATCCTGACCCAGTATTGGAACATTGCAGTCTATTGTTCTCAGATTCTGCTGCAGTATTGGAACATCCCGGCCCATTGTGTCCTGACTCTGATCCCGTATTGGAACATTACAGTGTATTGTTCTCAGATTCTGCTGCAGTATTGGAACATCCCGGTCCATTGTTTCCTGACTCTGATCCAGCATTGGAACATTACACTCTCTTGTTCTCAGATTCTGATCCACTATTGGAACATTACATTCTAAAGATCTCAGATTCTGATTCACCATTGTAATATCCCCGTCCATTGTTCTCTGATTCTGATCCAGTATTGGAACATTACAGTCTATTGTTCTCAAATTCTGATCCTTTATGGGAGCAGTACAGTCTATTGTTCTCAGATTCTGATCCAGTATTGAATCTTGGCAGCCTATAGTTCTCAGATTCTGATCAGTTATTGGAACATTGCAGTCTACTGTTCTCAGGTTCTGAACCAGTATTGGAACATTGCAGTGTATGGTTCTTAGAATCATATCCATTATTGGAACATCCCGGTCCATTGTTTCCAAATTCTGATCCATTATTGGAACATTCCATTCTATTGTTCTGATTCTGATCCATTTCTGGAAAATTGCAGTGTATTTGTCTCAGATTCTGAACCAGTATTGGAAAATTACAGTCTATTGTTCCCAAATTCTGATACATAATGGAACATTGCAGTGTATTGCTCTCAGATTCTGATCCATTAATGGAACATCCATTGATATTGTTCCCAGACTATGATCCAGTATTGGAAAATTACTGTCTATCGTTCTCAGATTCTGATCCAGTATTGGAACATTACTGTCTATTGTTCTCAGATTCTGATCCAGTATATGTAAGAGGGAGGTCGTGCCTTACAAAATTGGTGGAGTTTTTTGAGGAAGTGACAAAAACAATTGACGAAGGAAGGGCTGCGGATGTCGTCTCTATGGATGTCAGTAAGGCATTTGACAAAGTCCCTCATGGCAGGTTGGTTAAGAAGGTTAAGGCTCATGGGATACAAGGAGAGGTGGCTACATGGGTAGAGAACTGGCTTGGCCACAGTAAGAAGTTTAACAACACCAGGTTAAAGTCCAACAGTTTATTTGGCAGGAAAAGCCACACAAGCTTTCGGAGCTCCAAGCCCCTTCCTCAGGTGAGGGCTCCGAAAGCGTTTGTGGCCTTCGCTACCAAATAAACCTGTTGGACTTTAACCTGGTGTTGTTAAACTTCTTACTGTTTTTACCCCAGTCCAACGCCAGCATCTCCACATCTTGGCCACAGGAGACAGAGGGTTGCAGTCGAAGAGTCTTTTTCGGGCTGGAGGTCTGTGACTTTACAGTCTCTTGCCCTCCGAATCTGATCCATTATTGAAACATTGCAGTCGATTGTTCTCAGAATCTGATCCTTTATTAGAACATCCCGGTCCATTTTTCCGACATTGCCATCCATTATTGGAACATGATAGTCTATTTTTCTCAGATTCTGATCCATTATTAGAGCATCCCGGTCCATTGTTCCCACATTGTCATCCATTCATGGAACACTACGGTATATTGTTCTCAGTTTCTCATCCATTATTGGAAAATCCCTTTCCATTGTTCCCAGACACTGAACCAGTATTGGAACATTACATTCTAATATTCTCCGATTCTGGCCCAGTATTGGAACATTGCAGTCTATTGTTCTCAGATTCTGATCCAGTATTGGAACATTACTGTCTATTGGTCAGATTCTGATCAACGGTTGGAACATTGGAGTCTATTGTTCTCAGATTCTGCTCCAGTATTGGAACATTACGGCCTATTGATCTCAGATTCTGATCCATCATTGTAATATCCCGGTCCACTGTACTCAGATTCTGATCCAATATTGGAACATTGAAGTCTACTATTCTCAGATTCTGATCAATGATTGGAACATTACAGCCTATTGTTCTCAGAGTCCGATCCAGTATTCGAACTTTCCAGTGTATTGTTCTCAGATTCTGATCCAGTATTGGAACATTACAAACTATTGTTCACAGATCCTGATCCATTATTGGAAATTTGCAGTCTGTTTTTTTCTCAGAGTCTGAACCAGTATTGGAACATTACAGCGTATTGTTCCCAAAGTCCGAAACAGTATTCGAACATTGCAGTCTATTGTTCCCAGACTCTGATCCAGTATTGGGACATTATAGTCCACTGTTCTCAGATTCTGCTCCAGTATTGGTACATTCCGGCCTATTGATCTCAGATTCTGATCCATCATTGTAATATCCCGGTCCATTCTTCTCAGATTCTGATCCAGTACTGGAACAAGAGAGCCTATTGATCTCAGATTCTGAACCATCATTGTAATATTTGGTCACCTAGTTACAGGAAGGATGTAAATAAGATTGAAAGAGTGCAGAGAAGGTTCAGAAGGATGTTGCCGGGACTTGAGAAGCTGAGTTACAGAGAGAGATTGAATAGGTTGGGACTTTATTCCCTGGAGCGTAGAAGATTGAGGGGAGATTTGATAGTGGTGTATAAGATTTTGATGGGTATAGATAGAGTGAATGCAAGCAGGCTTTTTCCGCTGAGGCTCGGGGAGAAAAAAACCAGAGGGCATGGGTTAAGGGTGAAAGGAGAAAAGTTTAAAGGGAATATTAGGGGGGGCTTCTTCACGCAGAGAGTGGTGGGAGTGTGCAATGAGCTGCCAGATAAAGTGGAAAATGGTAAAGTGGTAAAAGTGATCACTTTTAACATTTAAGAAAAACTTGGACGGGTTCATGGATGAGAGGGGTCTGTTGGGATATGGTCCAAGTGCAGGTCAGTGGGACTAGGCATAAAATGGTTCGGCACAGACAAGAAGGGCCAAAAGGCCTGTTTCTGAGCTGTAATTTTCTATGGTTCTATGGTTCTATATCCCGGTCCATTGTTCTCAGATTCTGATCCAGTATTGGAACATTACGGCCTATTGTTCAGATTCTGATCAACGATGGGAACATCAGAGTCTGCTGTTCTCAAATTCTGATCCTTTATTGGAACATTACCGTTTATTGTTCTTAGAATCTTATCCATTATTGGAACATCCCGGGCCATTGTTTCCAGCTTCTGATCCATTATTGGAACATGACAGTCTATTTATCTCAGATTCTGAACCAGTATTGGAAAATTACAGTCAATTGTTCTCAGATGCCGATCCAGTATTGGACCATTGCAATCTATTGTTCCCAGATTCTGATCCATAATGGAACATTACAGTGTATTGTTCTCAGATTCTGATCCAGTATTGGAACATTGCAGTCTATTTTTCTCAGATTCTGATCCATTATAGGAACAGCCCGGACCATTGTTCCCTCATTCTGGTCCATTATTGGAACATTGCAGTCTACTATTCTCAGATTCTGTGCAATTATTCCAACATTGCAGTCTATTGTTCTCAGATTCTGATCCAGTATTGGATCCTTGCCGTCTGTTGTTCTCAGATTCTGATCCAGTTCTGAAACATTGCAGTCTCTTGTTCTCAAATTCTGATCCTGTATTAGAACATAGCAGTGTTTGTTCTCAGATTCTAATCGATTATTGGAAAATTGCTGGCTATTTTTCTCAGATTCTGAACCAGTATTGGAACAGTACAGCCTATTGTTCTCAGAGTCCAATCCATTATTCGAAAATTGCCGTGTATTGTTCTTAGATTCGGATCGAGTATTGGAACATTACAATCAATTGTTCATAGATTCTGATCCATTATTGGAAAATTGCTGCCTATTTTTCTCAGACTCTGAACCAGCATTGGAACATTACAGTCTATTGTTCTCAGAGTACGATCCATTATTCGAGCATTGCAGTGTATTGTTCTCAGATTCTGATCCTTTATTTGAACATTACAGTCTATTCATCTCAGATTCTGATCCATCATTGTAATATCCCGGTCCGTTGTTCTCAGCTTCTGATCCAGTATTGGAACATTACAGTCTATTGTTTTCAGATTCTGTTCAATTATTCTAACACTGCAGTCTGTTGTTCACAGATTTTGATCCTTTATTGGAACATTGTAGTCTATTGGTCTCAGGGTTTGACCCAGTATTCCAACATTGCAGTCTATTTTTCTCAGATTCTGAGCCAGTATTGTAAAATCCCAGTTTATTGTTCCCAGATTCTAATCCAGTATTGGAATATTACAGCCTATAGTTTTCAGATTCTGATCCGCGTTTGGAACATGGCAGCCTATTGTTCCCAGATACTGATCCATAATGGAACATTACACTGTATTGTTCTTAGATTCTGATCCAGTATTGGAACATTGCAGTCTATTGTTCTCAGATTCTGATCCAGTATTGGCACATTACAGTCTATCGTTCTCAGAGTCCGATCCATTATTTGAACATTGCAGTCTATTGATCTCAGATTCTGATCTATCATTGTAATATCCTGGTCCTTTGTTCTCAGATTCTAATCCAGTATTGGAATATTACAGCCTACAGTTTTCAGATTCTGATCCGCTTTTGGAACATGGCAGACTATTGTTCCCAGATTCTGACCCATAATGGAACATTACAGAGTATTGTTCTCAGATTCTAATCCAGTATTTCAACATTACAGTGTATTTTTCCCAGATTCTGATCCATAATGGAACATTACAGAGTATTGTTCTCAGATTCTAATCCAGTATTTCAACATTACAGTGTATTGTTCTCAGAATCTGATCCAGTATTGGACCATTGCAATCTATTTTTCCCAGATTCTGATCCATAATGGAACATTACAGTCGATTGTTCTTAGTTTCTGATCCAGTATTGGAATATTGCAGTCTATTGTTGCCAGTTTCTGGTCAAGTCTTGGCACATTGCAGTCCATTGTTCTCTGATTCTGTCCAGTCTTGTAAAACCCCGGTCCATTGTTCCCACATTCCAATCCAGTATTGGAACATTGCCGTCTCTTGTTCTCAGATTCTGATCAAGTATTGGAACATTGCAAATCACAAATGGAAGGGTAGAGTGTGGTGGAAATAATTTTTTGAGGTTTGTCTATTTCAATGCCAGGAGTATTGTGGGGAAGGCGGATGAGCTGAAGGCGTGGATAGACACGTGGAAATGTGACATTATAGCCATTAGTGAAACTTGGCTACAGGAGGGGCAGGACTGGCAGCTCAATGTTCCAGGGTTCCAATGTTTCAGGCGGGATAGAGGCAGAGGAATAAAAGGTGGGGGGGGGGGGTGGCATTGTTGGTCAGGGAAAATGTTACAGCGGTACTCAGGTAGGATAGATTAGGGATGTTGTCTACAGAGGCCCTATGGGTGGAGCTGAGAAACAGGAAAGGTATGACCACATTAATGGACTTGTATTATAGACCACCCAATAGTCAGCGAAAATTGGAGGAGCAAATCAGCGGAGAGATAGCTGACAACTGCAAGAAACACAAAGTTGTGATAGTAGGGGATTTTAATTTTCCACATATAGATTGGGACTCGCATACTGTTAAAGGTTTAGACGGGGTAGAGTTTGTAAAATGTGTTCAGGAAAATTTTCTACATCAGTATAGAGAGGTGCCAACTACAGAGGATGCGATATTGGATCTCCTATTGGGAAATGAGTTAGGGCAGGTGATGGATGTGAGTGTGAGGGAACACTTTGGATCCAGTGATCATAATGCCATTAGTTTCAACCTGATCGTGGATAAGGATAGATCTGGTCCTCGGGTTGAAGTTCTGAACTGGAAAAAGGCCAAATTTGATGAAATGAGAAGCGATCTGGGAAGTGTGGATTGGCACAGGCTGTTCTCTGGTAAGGATGTAAATGGAAAGTGGGAGGCCTTCAAAGGAGTAATTTTGAGAGTGCAGAGTTTGTATGTTCCTGTCAGGATTAAAGGCAAAGTAAATAGGAATAAGGAACCTTGGTTCTCGAGGGAGACTGTAACACTGATTAAGAGGAAGAGAGAGTTGTATGAAATGTACAGGCAGCAAGGAACACATCAGATGCTCGAGGAGTATAAAAAGTGCAAGAAGCTACTTAAGAGGGAAATCAGGAGGGCGAAAAGAAGACATGAGGTTGCTTTGGCAGACAGAGTGAAGGAAAATCCAAAGAGCTTCTATAGGTATGTTAGGACCAAAAGTATAGTGAGGGATAAAATTGGTCCTCTTGAAGACCAGAGTGGTAGACTGTGTATGGAACCAAAAGAGATGGGGGAGATACTAAATGTTTTTTTTGCATCTGTATTTACTGAGGAAACGGGCATGGAGTCTACGGAAATAGGGCAAACAGGTAGGGAGGCCATGGAACCTTTACAGATTAAAGGGGAGGAGGTGCTCGCTGTCTTGAGGCAAATCAGAGTGGATAAATCCCCAGGACCGGACAGGGTATTCCCACGGACCTTGAGGGAAGCTCGTGTTGAACTTGCAGGGGCCCTGGCAGACATATTTAAAATGTCAGTATTCACGGGGGAGGTGCCGGATGATTGGAGGGTGGCTCATGTTGTTCCGTTGTTTAAAAAAGGTTCCAAAAGAAATCCGGGAAATTATCGGCCAGTAAGTTTGACGTCAGTAGTGGGCAAGTTATTGGAAGGTGTGATAAGGGATAGGATCTACAAATATTTGAATAGACAGGGACTTATAAGGGAGAGTTAACATGGCTTTGTGCGTGGTAGGTCATGTTTGACCAATCTATTAGAGTTTTTCGAGGAGGTTACCAGGAAAGTGGATGAAGGGAAGGCTGTGGATGTTGTCTACCTCGATTTCAGCAAGGCCTTTGACAAGGTCCCTCATGGGAGGTTAGTTAGGAAGGTTCAGTCGCGAGGTATACATGGGGAGGTAGTAAATTGGATCAGACACTGGCTCAATGGAAGAAGCCAGAGAGTTGTTGTGGAGGATTGCTTCTCTGAGTGGAGGCCTGTGACTAGTGGTGTGCCGCAGGGATCGGTGTTGGGTCCATTGTTGTTTGTCATCTATATCAATGATCTGGATGATAATGTGATGAATTGGATCAGCAAGTTTGCTGATGATACAAAGATTGGAGGTGTAGTGGACAGTGAGGAAGGTTTTCAAAGCTTGCAGAGGGATTTGGACCAACTAGAAAAATGGGCTGAAAAAGGGCAAATGGAATTTAACGCAGACAAGTGTGAGATATTGCACTTTGGAAGGACAAACCAAAGAAGAACGTACAGGGTAAATGGTAGGACTCTGAAGAGTGCAGTTGAACAGATGGATCTGGGAATACAGGTACAGAATTCCCTAAAAGTGACGTCACAGGTGGATAGGGTCGTAAAGAGTGCCTTTGGTACATTGGCCTTTATAAATCGGAGTATCGACTATAAAAGTTGGAGTGTTATGGTAAGGTTATATAAGGCATTGGTGAGGCCGAATTTGGAGTATTGTGTACAGTTTTGGTCACCTAGTTACAGGAAGGATGTAAATAAGATTGAAAGAGTGCAGAGAAGGTTCACAAGGATGTTGCCGGGACTTGAGAAGCTGAGTTACAGAGAGAGATTGAATAGGTTGAGACTTTATTCCCTGGAGCGTAGAAGATTGAGGGGAGATTTGATAGAGGTGTATTACATTTTGCTGGGTCTCGATAGAGTGAATGCAAGCAGGCTTTTTCCGCTGAGGCGAGGGGAGAAAAAAACCAGAGGGCATGGGTTAAGGGTGAAAGGAGAAAAGTTTAAAGGGAATATTAGGGGGGGGGGCTTCTTCACGCAGAGAGTGGTGGGAGTGTGGAATGAGCTGCCGGATAAAGTGGTAAACTTTTAACATTTAAGAAAAACTTGGAGGGGTTCATGGATGAGAGGGCTGTGGAGGGATATGGTCCAAGTGCAGGTCAGTGGGACTAGGCATAAAATGGTTCGGCCCAGACAAGAAGGGCCAAAAGCCCTGTTTCTGAGCTGTAATTTTCTATGGTTCTATGGTTGTATGCAGTCCATTTTTCTCTGATTCTGGTCCAGTATTGTAAAATCCAGGTCAATTGTTCCCACATTCCAATCCAGTATGGGAACATTGCCCTCTCTTGTTCTCATATTCTGATCCATTATTGGAACTTTGAAGTCTATTGATCTCAGAAGCTGATCCAGTATTCGAACATTCCAGTCTATTGTTCTCAGATTCTGATCCATTATTGGAACATTGCAGTCCATTGGTTTCAGATTCTGATCCAGTGCTGGAACATTGCAGTCTATCCTTCTCAGATTCTGATCCATTATTGGAACATTGCAGTTGATTGTTCTCAGAATCTGATCCTTTATTAGAACATCCCGGTCCATTTTTCCGACATTGCCATTCATTATTGGAACATGATGGACTATTGTTCTCGGATTCTGATCCATTATTGGAAAATTGCAGTCTATTTTTCTCATAATCTGATCCATTATTAGAGCATCGCGGTCCATTGTTCGCACATTGTCATCCATTATTGGAAGACTACAGTATGTTGTTCTCAGATTCTCATCCATTATCGGATAATCCCTTTCCATTGTTCCCAGACTTTGGACCAGTATTGGAACATTACAGTCTAATATTCTCCGTTTCTGGCCCAGTATTGGAACATTGCAGTCTATTGTTCACAGAATCTGACTCAGTATTGGAACATTCCGGTCCATTGTTCTCAGATTCTGATCCAGTATTGGAACATGACTGTCTGTTGATCTCAGATTCTGATCAACGATTAGAACAGTGCAGTCTATTGTTCTCAGATTCAGCTACAGTATTGGAACATGACTGTCTATTGATCTCAGATTCTGATCCATCATTGTAATATCCCGGTCCACTGTTCTCACATTCTGATCCAGTATTGGAACATTGAAGTCTACTATTCTCAGATTCTGATAAATGATTGGAACATTACAGCCCATTGTTCTCAGAGTCCGATCCAGTATTCAAACATTGCCGTCTATTGTTCTCAGACTCTGATCCAGTATTGGAACATTACGGCCTATTGATCTCAGATTCCCATCCATCATTCTAATATCCCGGTCCATTGTACTCAGATTCTGATCCAGTATTGGAACATTACGGCCTATTGATCTCAGATTCTGATCCATCATTCTAATATCCCGGTCCATTGTTCTCCAGTATTGGGACATTGCAGTCTATTGTTCAGAATCTGATCAATGATTGGAACACTGCAGTCTCTTGTTCTCAAATTCTGATCCTTTATTGGAACATTAAAGTCCATTGTTCTCAGATTCTGATCCAGTATTGGAACATTGCAGTCTATTTGTCTCAGATTCTAATCCAGTCTTGGAACAACCCAGACCATTTTTCCCATATTCTGATCCAGTATTCGAACTTACCAGTCTCTTTTTCTCAGATTCTGATGCAGTCTTGAAACTTTGCAGTCTATTGATCTCAGATTCTAATCCATTATTGGAACATTACAGTTTATTGTTCTCAGATTCTGTTCAATTATTCTAACATTGCGGTCTCGTGTTCTCAGATTCTGCTCCAGTATTGGAACCTGACTGTCTATTGATCTCAGATTCTGATCCATCATTGTAATATCCCGGTCCACTGTTCTCAGTATCTGATTCAGTAATGGAACATTACAGTGTGTTGTTCTCATATTCTGAACCAGTTTTGTAACATTACAGTGTATTGTTCTCAGAATATTATCCAGTATTGGAACATTGCAGTCTATTGTTCAGATTCTGATCAATGTTTGGAACATTACAGTGTTGTTCTCAAATTCTGATCCAGTGTTGGAACACTGCAGTCGATTGTTTTCGGAATCTGTTCAATTATTCTAACATTGCAGTCTATTGTTCAGATTCTGATCAATGTTTGGAACATTACAGTGTTGTTCTCAAATTCTGATCCTTTATTGGAACATTACAGTCTATTGTTCTCAAATTCTGATCCAGTGTTGGAACACTGCAGTCGATTGTTTTCGGAATCTGTTCAATTATTCTAACATTGCAGTCTATTGTCCTCAGATTATGATCCTTTTTGGAACATTGCAGTCGATTGTTCTCAGATTCTGATCGATTGTCGGAACAACCCGGACCATTGTTCCCACATTCTGATCCAGTATTGGAACATTGCAGTCTCTTTTTCTCAGATTCCGATCCAGTATTGAAACTTTGCAGTCTATTGATCTCAGGTTTGGATCCATTATTGGAACATTACAGTCTATTGTTCTCAGACACTGATCCATTATAGGAACAGCCAAGTCCATTGTTCCCACATTCCGATCCAGCATTGGAACATTGCCGTCTCTTGTTCTCAGATTCTGATCCAGTTTTGAAACATTGCAGTCGATTGATCGCAGAATCTGATCCATTATTGGAACGTTCGAGTCTATTGTTCTCAGATTCTGATCCATTATTGGAACATGACAGTCTGTTGTTCTCAGATGATGATCCAGTGTTGGCACATTACAGTCTATTGTTCTCAGACTCTGATCCAGTATTGTAACATCCCTGTCTATTGTTCCCAGATTATAATCCAGTATTGGAATATTGCAGTCTATTGTTCTCATAATTTGATCAATTACTCGAGCATCCCCGTCCATTGTTCCCACATTGTCATCCATTATTGGAACATTACAGTGTATTGTTCTCAGATTCGCATCCATTATTGGAAAATCCCTTTCCATTGTTCCCAAACACTGAACCAGTATTGGAACATCACAGTCTAATATTCTCCGATTCTGGCCCAGTATTGAAACATTGCAGTCTTTTGTTCTCAGATTCTGATCCAGTATTGGAACATTACAGTCTATTGTTCAGAATCTGATCAACGATTGGAACATTACAGTCTGTTGTTCTCAGATTCTGATCAATGATGGGAACATTACAACCTGTTGTTCTCAAATTCTGATCCATTATTGGAAAATTGCAGTCTATTTTTCTCAGATTCTGAACCAGGATTGGAAATTTACACCTATTGTTCTCAGAGTCCGATCCAGTATTCAAACTTTGCAGTTTATTGTTCTCAGATTCTGATCCAGCATTGAAACAATACAATCTATGGTTCACAGATACTGATCCATTATTGGAAATTTCCAGTATGTTTTTTTCTAAGAGTCCGAAACAGTGTTGGAACATTACAGCGTATTGTTCCCAGAGTCCGATCCAGCATTCGAACATTTCAGTCTATTGTTCTCAGATTCTGATCCAGTATTGGAATATTATATTTTACGTTCTCAGATTCTGATCCAGTTTTGGAACATTAGTCAATTGATCTCAGATTCTGATCCATCATTGTAATATCCCCGTCCATTGTTCTCAGATTCTGACCCGGTATTGGAACATTACATAGAACATAGAACATTACAGCGCAGAACAGGCCCTTCGGCCCACGATGTTGCACCGACCAGTTAAAAAAAAAAACTGTGACCCTCCAACCTAAACCAATTTCTTTTCGTCCATGAACCTATCTACGGATCTCTTAAACGCCCCCAAACTAGGCGCATTTACAACTGATGCTGGCAGGGCATTCCAATCCCTCACCACCCTCTGGGTAAAGAACCTACCCCTGACATCGGTTCTATAACTACCCCCCCTCAATTTAAAGCCATGCCCCCTCGTGCTGGATTTCTCCATCAGAGGAAAAAGGCTATCACTATCCACCCTATCTAAACCTCTAATCATCTTATATGTTTCAATAAGATCCCCTCTTAGCCGCCGCCTTTCCAGCGAAAACAATCCCAAATCCCTCAGCCTCTCCTCATAGGATCTCCCCTCCATACCAGGCAACATCCTGGTAAACCTCCTCTGCACCCTCTCCAAAGCCTCCACATCCTTCCTGTAATGTGGGGACCAGAACTGCACACAGTACTCCAAGTGCGGCCGCACCAGAGTTGTGTACAGTTGCAACATAACGCTACGACTCCTAAATTCAATCCCCCTACCAATAAACGCCAAGACACCATATGCCTTCTTAACAACCTTATCTACTTGATTCCCAACTTTCAGGGATCTATGCACACATACACCTAGATCCCTCTGCTCCTCCACACTATTCAAAGTCCTCCCGTTAGCCCTATACTCAACACATCTGTTATTCCTACCAAAGTGAATTACCTCACACTTCTCCGCATTAAGCTCCATCCGCCACCTCTCGGCCCAACTTTGCAACCTGTCTAAGTCTTCCTGCAAACTACGACACCCTTCCTCACTGTCTACCACACCACCGACTTTGGTGTCATCAGCAAATTTGCTAATCCACCCAACTATACCCACATCCAGATCATTAATAAATATTACAAACAGCAGTGGCCCCAAAACAGATCCCTGAGGTACACCACTTGTAACCGCACTCCATGATGAATATTTACTATCAACCACCACCCTCTGTTTCCTATCCGCTAGCCAATTCCTGATCCAATTTCCTAGATCACCCCCAATCCCATACATCTGCATTTTCTGCAGAAGCCTACCATGGTGAACCTTATCAAACGCCTTACTAAAATCCATATATACCACGTCCACTGCCTTGCCCCCATCCACCTCCTTGGTCACTTTCTCAAAAAACTCAATAAGGTTAGTAAGGCACGACCTACCTGCCACAAAACCATGCTGACTATCACCTATCAATTCATTACTCTCCAAATAACTATAAATCCTATCCCTTATAATTTTTTCCAACATCTTGCCGACAACAGAAGTGAGACTCACCGGTCTATAATTCCCGGGGAAGTCTCTGTTCCCCTTCCTAAACAATGGGACAACATTCGCTAACCTCCAATCTTCTGGTACTATACCAGAGGCCAACGACGACCTGAAGATCAGAGCCAGAGGCTCTGCAATCACTTCTCTTGCCTCCCAGAGAATCCTTGGATAAATCCCATCCGGACCAGGGGATTTATCTATTTTCAGACCCTCCAGAATATCCTGCACATCCTCCTTATCAACTGTAATACTGTCTATTCTACTCCCCTGCAACCCAGTGTCCTCCTCAGCTATATTCATGTCCCCTTGCGTGAACACCGAAGAGAAATATTGGTTCAATGCTTCACCAATCTCCTCCGGTTCCACACATAACTTCCCTCTGCCATCTATAACTGGCCCTAAACTTGCCCTAACCAACCTTTTGTTCTTGACATACCTATAGAACGCCTTAGGATTCTCTTTAACCCTATCCGCCAAAGTCTTCTCATGTCCCCTTTTAGCCCTTCTAAGCTCGCTCTTCAACTCCCTCTTAGCCAATCTAAAGCTTTCTAGTGCACTACCCGAGTGCTCACGTCTCATCCGAACATAAGCCTCCTTTTTCTTTTTAACCAACAAAGAAACTTTTTTGGTGCACCACGGTTCCCTAGCCCTACCAATTCCTCCTTGCCTGACAGGGACATACCTATCACAGACTCGCAGTAGCTGCTCCTTGAAAAAACTCCACATGTCGGACGTTCCCAGTCCCTGTAATCTCCTAGTCCAACCTATGTTTCCTAATTCTCTCCTAATAGCCTCATAATTACCCTTCCCCCAGCTAAAACCACTGGCCCGAGGTTCATGCCTATCCCTTTCCATCACTAAGGTGAACGTAACCGAATTGTGGTCACTATCACCAAAATGCACACCAACTTCCAAGTCTAGCACCTGGTCTGGCTCATTTCCCAGCACCAGATCCAATATAGCCTCACCTCTAGTTGGCCTGTCTACATACTGAGTCAAAAAACCTTCCTGCACGCTTTGAACAAAAACTGACCCCTCTAACGAGCTAGAGCTATAACAATTCCAGTCAATATTAGTCAAGTTAAAATCCCCCATAACAATTGCCCTATTACTTTCACTCCTAAGCAGGATTGACTCCGCAATCCTTTCCTCAACCTCTCTAGAACTTTTAGGAGGTCTATAAAAGACTCCCAACAGGGTGACCTCTCCTCTCCTATTTCTAATCTCCGCCCATACTACCTCAACAGATAAGTCCTCATCAAACCTCCTCTCTGACACTGTGATACAATCTCTGACCAATAATGCTACCCCTCCCCCTCTTCTACCTCCTTCCCTACTTCGACTAAAACAGTTGAACCCCGGGACCTGCAGCATCCATTCCTGCCCCTGCTCTATCCATGTCTCTGAAATAGCCACAACATCGAAGTCCCAGGTACTGATCCACGCTGCAAGTTCACCCACTTTATTGCGAATACTCCTGGCATTGAAGTATACACATTTCAAACCCTGCTCCACCCCACCTCTGCAATGCCGTGCATTGCAGTCCCCATCCATGCATCCCTCACTTTCAGCCCCACTACTCAGGATCCCTCCCCCCCCGCCCCCGAATCAGTTTAAACCTCCCTGCATGGCCTTAGCAAATTTACCCCCCAGGATATTGGTCCCCTTCTGATTAAGGTGTAGACCATCCTTCTCATAGAGGTCACACCTTCCCCAGTACGAGCCCCAATTGCTTAAGTACCTGAACCCCTCCCTCCTGCACCATCCCCTCAGCCATGAATTCAAACCTTCCCTCTCCCTATTCCTCTCTAAACTATCCCGTGGTACAGGCAAGAGTCCAGAGATAACCACTCTGTCAGTCTTGGCCTTTAGTTTCCACCCCAACTCCATAAATCCCTGCCTAATATCCCCTTCCCCTATCCTCCCTATGTCGTGTGTCCCCACATGTACAATAACTTGTGGTTTATCTCCCTCCCCCCTAAGAGTCCTGAATACCCTGTCAGACACATCCCGGACCCCAGCCCCTGGTAGGCAACACACCAACCCTGAGTCCCTACCTTTAGTTCCGACCCTCCTATCTGTCCCCTTAATTGTGGAGTCCCCAATCACAAGGCCCAGTCTTTTACAGCCCCTAACCACCTGAGCTTTCTCACTCGGCTCACCCCCAGAGATCTGCTCTCTATGCTCAGTTGATTCCTCCTCAACTGTAGCCTCCAGCACCGTAAACCTATTATGGAGGGGAACCGCCCCAGGGGATTGTCTTCCCGATTGCTTCTTACCCCTCCTCCTGGCATTGACCCAAGCCTCATTTCTAGGAGTTACTATTTCTCTATAACTCCTATCAACTTCCACCTCCGCCTCCCGAATTATGCGGAGTTCCTCTAACTCCCCCTCCATCTCCTTTACACGCTCCTCCAGAAGCTGCAATCTAATGCACTTCTTACAACTAAAATCTCCTGAAACACTACTGGATTTCCTCACCACATACATCCCACAGGAGATGCAGCATACTGCCTGAACTGCCATCCCTGAAGCCATTACCAGCAAGAAAAAAAGAAAACAAAAAACTTCCCCACACTTATAATTAGGTTAGAGGAGGATGGAAGGGTGGGATCCTCTACCAGTGTAGAGGATCGGGTATCTCCTCTGCACCAATTTATAGGGCTAGGGGCCCGAGAGAAAAAAAACTACAGCTACCGGCAGGCTTCGCGATGCGGCCTTCCGGTTTCCGTTAATTACAAAAAACCTCCCGAAAATTAGACAAAAAAACCCCCCAGAATTTACTCACAGTCCGCGCTCTCTCTCTCACCGCTCACAGTCTCCACCCCGCAGGTCCGCTCCCAGAGGAACACTGAGGCCGATACCCCGAGGCGAGTACTTATAAGGTAAGTGAGAGAAAAAAAAACTACAGCTACCGGCAGGCTTCGCGATGCGGCCTTCCGGTTTCCGTTAATTACAAAAAACCTCCCGAAAATTAGACAAAAAAAAAACCCAGAATTTACTCACAGTCCGCGCTCTCTCTCTCACCGCTCACAGTCTCCACCCCGCAGGTCCGCTCCCAGAGGAACACTCAGTCTATTGACTGAGATTCAGACCCATCATTGTAATATCCCCGTCCATTGTTCTCAGATCCTGATCCAGTATTGGAACATTACAGTCTTTTGTTCTCAGATTATGATCCTTTATTGGAACATTACAGTGAATTGTTCTCAGATTATGATCCAGTATTGGAACATTGCAGTCTGTTGCTCTCAGATTCTGATCCTTTATAGGAAGAGCCCGTTCCATTGTTCCCACATTGTCATCCATTATTGGAAGACTACAGTGTATTGTTCTCAGATTCCCATCCATTATTGGAACATCCCTTCCATTGTTCCCAGACTCTGAACCAGTATTGGAACATACAGTCTAATGTTCTCCGATTCTGATCCAGTATTGGAACATTGCAGTCTATTGTTCTCAGTTTCTGATCAATGATTGGAACATTACAATCTGTTGTTCTCAAATTCTGATGCAGTATTGGAACATTGCATTCCATTGTTCTCAGATTATGATCCTTTATTGGAACATTACAGTCCATTGTTCTCAGATTCTGATCCAATATTGGAACATTGCAGTCTCTTTTTTGCAGATTCTGATCCATTATTGGAACATTGCAGTCTATTGTTCTCAGATTCTGTTCAATTATCCTAACATTGCGGTCTATTGTTCTCAGATTCTGATCCAGTATTGGAATATTACAGTCTATTGATCTCAGATTCTATTTTTCTCAGATTCTAATCCATTATAGGAACAACCCGCACCTTGGTTCCCACATTCTGATCCAGTATTGAAACTTTTCAGTCTATTTTTCTCAGATTCTGAACCAGTATTGGAACATTACAGTCTATTGTTCTCAGACTCCGATCCATTTTTCGAACATTGCAGTGTATTGTTCTCAGATTCTGATCTAGTATTGGAACATTACAGTGTATTGTTCTCAGATTTTGATCGAGTGTTGGAACATTCCAGTCTATTGTTCTCAGATTCTGATCCATTATTGGAACATTGCAGTCCATTGGTTTCAGATTCTGATGCAGTATTGTAACATCCCAGTCTATTGTTCCCAGATTCTGATCCAGTGCTGGAACTTTACAGTCTATTGCTCTCAGAATCTGATCCAGTATTGAAACATTGCAGTCTATTGTTCTCAGATTCTGATCCAGTATTGGGACATTACAATCTATTGTTCTCAGATTCTGGTCCAGTACTGTAACATCCCGCTCTATTGTTCCCAGATTCTGATCCAGTGCTGGAAGATTACAGTTTATTCTTCTCAGATTCTGCTCCATTATTGGAACATTGCAGTTGATTGTTCTCAGAAACTGATCCTTTATTAGAACATCCCGGTTTATTTTTCCGACATTGCCATCCATTATTGGAACATGATGGACTATTGTTCTCGGATTCTGATCCATTATTGGAAAATTGCAGTCTATTTTTCTCAGATTCTGATCCATTATTAGAGCATCGCGGTCCATTGTTCGCACATTGTCATCCATTATTGGAACACTACAGTATGTTGTTCTCAGAATCTCATCCATTATCGGATAATCCCTTTCCATTGTTCCCAGACGTTGGACCAGTATTGGAACATTACAGTCTAATATTCTCCGATTCTGGCCCAGTATTGGAACATTCCGATCAATTGTTCTCAGATTCTGATCCAGTATTGGAACATTGCAGTCTATTGTTCTCAGATTCTGCTCCAGTATTGGAACATGACTGTCTATTGATCTCAGATTCTGATCCATCATTGTAATATCCCGGTCCACTGTTCAAAGAATCTGAGCCAGTATTGGAACATTGAAATCTACTGTTCTCAGATTCTGATAAATGATTGGAACATTACAGCCTATTGTTCTCAGAGTCCGATCCAGGATTCGAACTTTGCAGTGTATTGTTCTCAGATTCTGATCCAGTACTGGAACATTACAATCTATTGTTCACAGATACCGATCCATTATTGGAAATTTGCAGTCTGTTTTTTTCTCAGAGTCTGAACCAGTATTGGAACATTACAGCGTATTGTTCCCAGAGTCCGATCCAGTATTCGAACATTGCAGTCTATTGTTCCCAGACTCTGATCCAGTATTGGACCATTGTAGTCCACTGTTCTCAGATTCTGCTCCAGTATTGGAACATTACGGCCTATTGATCTCAGATTCTGATCCATCATTCTAATATCCCGGTCCATTGTTCTCAAATTCTGATCCAGTATTGGAACATTACAGTCCATTGTTCTCAGATTCTGATCCAGTATTGGAACAACCGCGACCATTGTTCCCCCATTCTGATCAAGTATTGGAACTTAGCAGTCTCTTTTTCTGAGATTCTGATGCAGTATTGAAACTTTGCAATCTATTGATCTCAGATTCTGATCCATGATTGGAACATTACAGTTTATAGTTCTCAGATTCTGATCCAGTGTTGTAACATTGCAGTCTATTGTTCTCAGATTCTGTTCAATTATTCTAACATTGCTGTCTATTGTTCTCACATTCTGTTCAATTATTCTAACATTGCGGTCTCTTGTTCTCAGATTCTGCTCCAGTATTGGAACATGACAGTCTATTGATCTCAGATTCTAACCCATCATTGTAATATCCCGGTCCACTGTTCTCAGTATCTGATTCAGTATTGGAACATTACAGTGTGTTGTTCTCAGATTCTGAACCAGTTTTGTAACATTACAGTTTATTGTTCTCAGATTATTATCCAGTATTGGAACATTGCAGTCTATTGTTCAGATTCTGATCAATGTTTGGAACATTACAGTGTTGTTCTCAAATTCTGTTCCTTTATTGGAACATTACAGTCTATTGTTCTCAGATTCTGATCGAGTGTTGGAACACTGCAGTCGATTGTTTTCGGAATCTGTTCAATTATTCTAACATTGCAGTCTATTGTTCTCAGATTATGATCCTTTTTTGGAACATTACAGTCTATTTTTCTCAGATTCTGATCCATTGTCGGAACAACCCGGACCATTGTTCCCACATTCTGATCCAGTATTGGAACATTGCAGTCTCTTTTTCTCAGATTCCGATCCAGTATTGAAACTTTGCAGTCTATTGATCTCAGGTTTGGATCCATTATTGGAACATTACAGTCTATTGTTCTCAGACTCTGATCCATTATAGGAACAGCCAAGTCCATTGTTCCCACATTCCGATCCAGCATTGGAACATTGCGGTCTCTTGTTCTCAGATTCTGATCCAGTTTTGAAACATTGCAGTCGATTGATCGCAGATTCTGATCCATTATTGGAACGTTTGAGTCTATTGTTCTCAGATTCTGATCCTTTATTGGAACATAACACTGTATTTTTCTCAGACTCTGATCCATTATTGCAACATGACAGTGTGTTGTTCTCAGTTGATGATCCAGTGTTGGCACATTGCAGTCTATTGTTCTCAGACTCTGATCCAGTATTGTAACATCCCTGTCTATTGTTCCCAGATTTTAATCCAGTGTTGGAATATTGCAGTCTATTGTTCTCATAATTTGATCAATTACTAGAGCATCCCCGTCCATTGTTCCCACATTGTCATCCATTATTGGAACATTACAGTGTATTGTTCTCAGATTCTCATCCATTATTGGAAAATCCCTTTCCATTGTTCCCAAACTCTGAATCAGTATTGGAACATTACAGTCTAATATTCTCCGATTCTGGCCCAGTATTGGAACATTGCAGTCTATTGTTCTCAGATTCTGATCAATGATGGGAACATTACAATCTGTTGTTCTCAAATTCTGATCCATTATTGGAAAATTGCAGTCTGTTTTTCTCAGATTCTGAAACAGGATTGGAACATTACACCTATTGTTCTCAATGTCCGAT
Source organism: Mustelus asterias (assembly GCF_964213995.1). Lineage (NCBI taxonomy): Eukaryota > Metazoa > Chordata > Chondrichthyes > Carcharhiniformes > Triakidae > Mustelus > Mustelus asterias. The sequence goes on from NW_027590674.1 coordinate 156,425, forward strand.
CCAGTATTCAAACTTTGCAGTGTATTGTTCTCAGATTCTGATCCAGCATTGAAACATTACAACCTATTGTTCACAGATACTGATCCATTATTGGAAATTTCCAGTATGTTTTTTTCTCAGAGTCCGAAACAGTGTTGGAACATTACAGCGTATTGTTCCCAGAGTCCGATCCAGCATTCGAACATTTCAGTTTCTTGTTCTCAGATTCTGATCCAGTATTGGAACATTATATTTTACGTTCTCAGATTCTGACCCAGTTTTGGAACATTAGTCAATTGATCTCAGATTCTGATCCATCATTTTAATATCCCGGTCCACTGTTCTCAGGTTCTGATCCAGTATTGGAACATTACAGTCTACTGTTCAGAATCTGATCAACGATTGGAACATTACAGTCTGTTGTTCTCAGTTTCTGATCCACTATTGGAACATTGCAGTCTATTTGTCTCTGATTCTGATCCATTATTGGAACATTGCAGACTATTGTTCTCAGATTCTGTTCCAGTATTGGAACAACCCGGACCACTGTTCCCACATTCTCTTCCAGTATTGGAACTATGCAGTCTCTTTTGCTCAGATTCTGATGCAGTATTGAAACTTTGCAGTCTATTGATCTCAGATTCTGATCCATTATTGGAACATTACAGTTTATATTTCTCAGATTCTGATCCATTATTGGAACATTGCAGTCTCTTGTTCTCAGATTCTGTGCAATTATTCTCACATTGTGGTCTATTGTTCTCAGATTCTGATCCAGAATTGGAACATTACAGTCTATTGATATGAGATTCTGACCCATCATTGTAATATCCCCGTCCATTGTTCTCAGATTCTGATCCAGTATTGGAACATTACAGTCTATTGTTCTCAGATTCTGAAACAGGATTGGAACATTACACCTATTGTTCTCAATGTCCGATCCAGTATTCAAACTTTGCAGTGTATTGTTCTCAGATTCTGATCCAGCATTGAAACATTACAACCTATTGTTCACAGATACTGATCCATTATTGGAAATTTCCAGTATGTTTTTTTCTCAGAGTCCGAAACAGTGTTGGAACATTACAGCGTATTGTTCCCAGAGTCCGATCCAGCATTCGAACATTTCAGTTTCTTGTTCTCAGATTCTGATCCAGTATTGGAACATTATATTTTACGTTCTCAGATTCTGACCCAGTTTTGGAACATTAGTCAATTGATCTCAGATTCTGATCCATCATTTTAATATCCCGGTCCACTGTTCTCAGGTTCTGATCCAGTATTGGAACATTACAGTCTACTGTTCAGAATCTGATCAACGATTGGAACATTACAGTCTGTTGTTCTCAGTTTCTGATCCACTATTGGAACATTGCAGTCTATTTGTCTCTGATTCTGATCCATTATTGGAACATTGCAGACTATTGTTCTCAGATTCTGTTCCAGTATTGGAACAACCCGGACCACTGTTCCCACATTCTCTTCCAGTATTGGAACTATGCAGTCTCTTTTGCTCAGATTCTGATGCAGTATTGAAACTTTGCAGTCTATTGATCTCAGATTCTGATCCATTATTGGAACATTACAGTTTATATTTCTCAGATTCTGATCCATTATTGGAACATTGCAGTCTCTTGTTCTCAGATTCTGTGCAATTATTCTCACATTGTGGTCTATTGTTCTCAGATTCTGATCCAGAATTGGAACATTACAGTCTATTGATATGAGATTCTGACCCATCATTGTAATATCCCCGTCCATTGTTCTCAGATTCTGATCCAGTATTGGAACATTACAGTCTATTGTTCTCAGATTATGATCCTTTATTGGAACATTACAGTGAATTGTTCTCAGATTCTGATCCAGTATTGGAACATCCCTGTCTATTGTTCTCAGATTATGATCCAGTATTGGAACATTGCAGTCTGTTGCTCTCAGATTCTGATCCTTGATAGGAAGAGCCCAGTCCCTTGTTCCCACATTGTCATCCATTATTGGAAGACTACAGTGTATTGTTCTCAGATTCTCATCCATTATTGGAACATCGCTTCCATTGTTCCCAGACTCTGAACCAGTATTGGAACATGCAGTCTAATATTCTCCGATTCTGATCCAGTATTGGAACATTACAGTCGAGTGTTGAGATTCTCATCAATGATTGGAACATTACAGTCTGTTGTTCTCAAATTCTGATCCAGTATGGGAACATTGCATTCCATTGTTCTCAGATTCTGATCCAATATTGGAACATTGCAGTCTCTTTTTCTCAGATTCTGATCCATTATAGGAACAACCCGGACCATGGTTCCCACATTCTGATCCAGCATTGATACTTTGCAGTCTATTTTTCTCAGATTCTGAACCAGTATTGGAACATTAGAGTCTATTGTTCTCAGAGTCCGATCCATTTTTCGAACATTGCAGTGTATTGTTCTCAGATTCTGATCTAGTATTGGAACATTTCAGTCCATTGTTCAGATTCTGATCAATGATTGGAACATTACAGTCTGTTGTTCTCAGATTCTGATGCAGTGTTGGAACATTGCAGTCTATTGTTTTCTGATTCTGTTCAATTATTCTAACATTGCAGTCTATTGTTCTCAGATTATGATCCAATATTGGAACATTGCAGTCTCTTTTTCTCAGATTCTGATCCAGTATTGAAACTTTACAGTCTATTGATCTCAGGTTCTGATCCATTATTGGAACATTGCAGTCTATTGTCCTCACATTCTGTTCAATTATTCTAACATTACAGTCTATTGTTCAGATTCTGATCCATCATTGTAATATCCCGGTCCATTGTTCACAGATTCTGATCCAGTATTAGAACATTACAGTCGATTGTTTAGATTCTGATCAATAATTGGAACATTACAGTCTGTTGTTCTCAAATTCTGATCCTTTATTGGACCATTGCAGTCTATTGTTCTCAGGTTCTGATCTATTATTGGAAAAACTGCAGTCTATTTTTCTCAGATTCTGAACCAGTATTGGAACATTACAGTCTATTGTTCTCAGAGTCTGACCCATTATTCGAACATTGCAGTGTATTGTTCTCAGATTCTGATCTAGCATTGGAACATTACAGTCTCATGATCTCAGATCCTGACCCATCATTGTAATATCCCGGTTGATTGTTCTCAGATTCTGATCCAGTATTAGAACATTACAGTCTTTTGTTCCCACATTCTGATCCAGTATTGGAACTTTGCAGTCTCTTTTTCTCAGATTCTGATCCAGTATTGGAACATTACAGTCTATTGTTTAGATTCTGATCAATCATTGGAACATTACAGTGCTGTTCTCAAATTCTGATCCTTTATTGGAACAATACGGTCAGTTGTTCTCAAATTCTGACCCAGTATTGGAACGTGACAGTCTTTTGTTCTCAGATTCTGATCCATTATTGGAAAATTGCAGTCTATTTTTCTCAGCTTCTGAACCAGGATTGGAACATTGCAGCCTATTGTTCTCAGAGTCCAATCGATTATTTGAACATTGCAGTGTATTGTTCTCAAATACTGATCTAACATTGGAACATTACAACCTATTTTTCTCAGATTCTGAGTCAGTATTGAAAATCCCGGTCTATTGTTCCCAGTTTCTAATCCAGTATTGGAATATTACAGCCTATAGTTTTCAGATTCTGATCCATTATAGGAACATTGCAGCCTACTGTTCTCAGATTCTGATCCAGTATTGGAACATTGCAGTCTATTGATCTCAGATTCCGATAACGTAAATATGAGAGTGTATTTTTCTCGGCTTCTGATTTATTATTGGAACATTACAGTCTATTGATCTCAGATTCTGATCCAGTATTGGAACATTACAGTCTATTTTTCTCAGATTCTGATCCAGTATTGCAAAATCCTGCTCTATTGTTCCCAAATTCTAATCCAGTATTGGAAAATTACAGCCTATAGTTTTGAGATTCTGATCAAGTATTGGAACATCCCGGTCTATTGTTCCCAGATTCTGATCCAGTATTGGATCTTTGCAGTCGATTGATCTCAGATCCGATAAAGTAAATATGAGAGTGTATTTTTCTCGGCTTCTGATTTATAATTGCAACATTGCAGTCTATTGATCTCAGATTCTGATCCAGTATTGGAACATTACAGTCTATTGAACTCAGATTCTGATCCAGTATTGGAACATTACAGTCTATTGATCTCAGATTCTGACCCAGTATTGGAACATTACTATCTCTTGTTCTCAGATTCTGGTCCAGTATTGGAACATTACAGTCTAATGTTCTCAGATTCTGATTCATTATTGGAACATTGTAGTCTAGTGTTCCCAGATTCTAATCCGTATTGGAACATTACAACCTCTAGTTCTCAGATTCTGATAAATTATTGGAACATTGCAGTCTCTTGTTCTCAGTTTCATATTCAGTATTGGAACATTACAGTGTATTGTTCTTAGAATCTTATCCATTATTGGAACATCCCTGTCCATTGTTTCCAGATTCTGATCCATTATTGGAACATGGCAGCCTATTGTTCCCAGATTGTGATCCATTATTGGAGCATTACGGTCTGTTATTCTCAGATTCTGTTCCATTATTGGAAAATTGCAGTCCATTTGTCTCAGATTCTGAACCAGTATTGGAACATTACAGTCTATTGTTTTCAGATTCTGATCCAGTATTGGAACATTGCAGTGTATTGTTCTGATTCTGATGCAGTAATGGAACATCCGTTTCTATTGTTCCCAGACTCTGATCCAGTATAGGAACATTGCAGTCTATTGTTCTCAGATTCCGATCCTTTATTGGAACATTAGAGTCGATTGTTCTCAGATTTTGATCCATTACTGGAAAATTGTAGTCTATTGTTCTCAGATTCTGATCCATTATTGGAACATCCCTTTCCATTGTTCCCAGACTCTGAACCAGAATTGGAACATTACAGTCTAATATTCTCAGATTCTGTTCCAGTATTTGAACATTGAAATCGAATATTCTCAGATTCTGATCCATTATTCGAACATTGCAGTCGAATATTCTCAGATTCTGATCCAGTATTGGAACATTACAGTTTCTTGTTCTCAGAATCTGAGCCAGTATTGGAACATTGCAGTCATTTGTCCTCAGATTCAGATCAATTATTGGAACATTACAGTCTGTTGTTCTCAAATTCTGCAAAGTTTCAATTCTGAATCAGAATGTGGGAGCAATGGTCCGGGGTTGTTCCTATAATGGATCAGAATCTGAGAGAAATAGACTGCAATGTTCCAATACTGGATTGAATACTGGATTCCAATACGGGATCAGAATCTGAGAACAATAGACTGTAATGTTCCAATAATGTATCAGAATCTGAGAACAATAGACATGGATGTTCCATTAATGGTCAGAATCTGAGAACAATAGACTGCAATGGTCCAATCCTGGATCAGAATCTGAGAACAAGACACTGCAAAGTTCCAATATTGGATCAGAATCTGGGAACAATAGACCGGGATGTTCCAATAATGGATCAGAATCTGAGATCAATAGACTACAATGTTTCAATACTGGATCAGAATCTGAAAACAATAGACTGCAATGTTCCAATAATGGATCAGAATCGGAGAACCAAAGGTTGTAATCTTCAAATAATGGATTGGAAAGTGGGAACAATAGACCGGGCTGTTACAATACTGGATCCGAATCTGTGAACAATAGAATGTAATATCCCAACACTGGATCAAAATCTGTGAACAACAGACTGCAGTGTTAGAATAATTGAACAGAATCTGAAAACAATAAACCGTAATGTCCCAATACTGGATCAGAATCTGAGAACAATAGACTACAATGTTCCAATACTGGATCAGAATTTGAGAATAACAGACTGCAATGTTCCAATCATTGATCAGAACCTGAACAATAGACTGTAATGTTCCAACACTGGATAAGAACCTGACAACAATAGACTGTAATGTTCCAATAAAGGATCAGCATTTGAGAACAACAGACTGTAATGTTCCAATCATTGATCAGAATCTGAACAATAGACTGTAATGTTCCAATTCTGAATCAGAATCTGAGAACAATAGACTGTACTGTTGCAATAAAGGATCAGCATTTGAGAACAACAGACTGGAATGTTCCAATCATTGATCAGAATCTGAACAATAGACTGTAATGTTCCAATACTGGATCAGAACCTGTGAACAATGGGGCGGGATATTACAATGATGGATCAAAATCTGAGATCAATGAACTGTAAAGTTCCAATAATGGATCAGAATCTGAGAACAAGAGACGGCAATGTTCCAATACTGTATTGGAATGTGGGAACAATGGACCGGTATTTTACAATACTGGACCAGAATCAGAGAAAAATGGACTGCAATGTTCCAATACTTGATCAGAAACTGGCAACAATAGACTGCAATATTCCAATACTGGATCAGAATCTAAGAACAATCGACTGTAATGTTCCATTATGGATCAGAATCTGGGAACAATAGGCCGCCATGTTCCAAAAGCGGATCAGAATCTGAAAACTATAGGCTCTAATATTCCAATATTGGATTAGAATCTGAGAACAAAGGACCAGGATATTACAATGATGGATCAGAATCTGAGATCAATAGACTGTAATGTTCCAATGCTAGATCAGAATCTGAGAACAATAGACTGCAATGTTCAAATAATGGATCGGCCTCTGAGAACGATAGACTGTAATGTGCCAATACTGGATCAGAATCTGAGAACAATAGAAATGGATGTTCCATTAATGGATCAGAAACTGAGAACAATACACTGCAATGTTCCAATACTGGATCAGAATCTGAGATCAAGAGACTGCAAAGTTTCAATACTGCATCAGACTCTGAGAACAAGAGACTGGAATGTTGCACTAAAGGATCACAATCTGAGAACAATACTCTGTAATGTTCCAATACCGGATCAGATGCTGAAAACTATAGGCTGTAATATTCAAATACTGGAGTAGAATCTCGGAACAATAAACTGGGATTTTACAATACTGTCTCAGAATCTGAGAAAAATAGACAGCAATGTTCCAATACTGGGTCAAACCCTTTGACCAATAGACTGCAATGTTCCAATAAAGGATCAAAATCTGTGAACAACAGACTGCAGTATTAGAATAATTGAACAGAATCTGAAAACAATAAACCGTAATGTCCCAATACTGGATCAGAATCTGAGAACAATAGACTACAATGTTCCAATACTGGATCAGAATTTGAGAATAACAGACTGCAATGTTCCAATCATTGATCAGAATCTGAACAATAGACTGTAATGTTCCAATACTGGATAAGAACCTGACAACAATAGACTGTAATGTTCCAAAAAAGGATCAGCATTTGAGAACAACAGACTGTAATGTTCCAATCATTGATCAGAATCTGAACAATAGACTGTAATGTTCCAATACTGAATCAGAATCTGAGAACAATAGACTACTGTTGCAATAAAGGATCAGCATTTGAGAACAACAGACTGGAATGTTCCAATCATTGATCAGAATCTGACCAACTGACTGAAACGTTCCAATACTGGATCAGAACCTGAGAACAATGGGGCGGGATATTACAATGATGGATCAAAAACTGAGATCAATGAACTGTAAAGTTCCAATACTGGATCAGAATCTGAGAAAAAGAGATTACAATGTTCCAATAAAGGATTAGAATTTGAGAACAACCGACTGTAATGTTCCAATCATTGATCAGAATCTGAACAATAGACTGTAATGTTCCAATAGTGGATCAGAATCTGAGAACAAAAGACGGCAATGTTGCAATACTGGAGTGGAATGCGGGAACAATGGACCGGCTGTTCCTATAATGGATCAGAATCTGAAAACAATAGACTGCAAAGTTTCAATACTGCATCAGAATCTGAGAAAAAGAGACTGCATATTTCAAATACTGGATCAGAATGTGGGAACAATGGTCCGGGTTGTTCCTATAATGGATCAGAATCTGTGAAAAATAGACTGCAATGTTCCAAGATTGGATCAGAATCTGAGAACAATAGACTGGAGTGTTCCAAAAAAGGGTCATAATCCGAAAACAATAGACTGCAATGTTCCAACACTGGAAGAGAATCTGAGAACAATAGACTGTAATGTTCCAATAAAGGATCAGAATTTGCGAACAACACTGTAATGTTCCAATCATTGATCAGAATCTGAACAATAGACTGAAATGTTCCAATACTGGATCAGATTCTGAGAACAATGGACCGGGATATTACAATGATGGATCAGAACCTGAGATCAATAGACTGTAATGTTCCAACGCGAGATCAGAACCTGAGAACAATAGACTGCAATGTTCGAATAATGGATCGGACTCTGAGAACAATAGACTGCAATGTTCCAATACTGGTTCAGAGTCAGAGAAAAATAGACAGCAATTTTCCAATTATGGATCAGAATCTATGAACAATAGACTGCAATGTTCCAATACTGGATCCGAATCTGAGAACAATGCACTGCAATTTTCGAATATTGGATTGGACTCTGAGAACAATAGGCTGTACTGTTCCAATACTGGTTCAGAATCTGCGAAAAATAGTCTTCAATTTTCCAATAATCGATTAGAATCTGAGAACAATACACTGTTATGTTCTAATACAGGATCAGAATTTGAGAACAAGAGACTGCAATGTTTCAAAACTGGATCAGAATCTGCGAACAACAGACGGCAAGGATCCAATACTGGATCAGAATCTGAGAACAAGAGACTGCAATGTTCCAATACTGGATCAGAATCAGAGAGCAAGAGACTGCAATGTTCCAATACTGGATCAGAATCTGAGACAAATAGACTGCAATGTTCCAATACTGGATCAGAATCTGAGAACAAGAGACTGCAATGTTCCAATACTGGATCAGAATCTGAGAACAATAGACTGCAATGTTCCAATACTGGATCAGAATCTGAGAACAATCGACTGCAATGTTGGAATAATTGCAGAGAATCTGAGAATAGTAGACCGCAATGTTTCAATAATGGACCAGAATGAGGGAACAATGGTCCGGGCTGTTCCTATAATGGATCAGAATCTGAGAAAAATAGACTGCAATGTTCCAATACTGGATCAGAATCTGAGAAGAATACACTGCAATGTTCCAATACTGGATCAGAATCTGAGAACAATACACTGCAATGTTCCATTATGGATCAGAATCTGGGAACAATAGTTTGCAATGGTCCAAAACTGGATCGGCATCTGAGAACAATTGACTGTAATTTTCCAATACTGGTTCAGAATCTGAGATAAATAGACTGTCATGTTCCAATAATGGATCAGAAGCTGGAAACAATGGACCGGGATGTTCCAATAATGGATAAGATTCTAAGAACAATAAACGGTAATGTTCCAATAAAGGATCAGAATTTGAGAACAGCAGACTCTGATGTTCCCATCGTTGATCAGAATCTGAGAACAATAGGCCGTAATGTTCCAGTACTGGATCAGAATCTGAGAACAATGGACCGGGATATTACAATGATGTATCAGAATCTGAGATCAATAGGCTCTACTGTTCCAGTACTGTATCAGAATCTGAGAACAATGGACCGGGATATTACAATGATGGATCAGAATCTGAGATCAATAGGCCGTAATGTTCCAATACTGGATCAGAATCTGAGACCAATAGGCCGTAATGTTCCAATACTGGATCAGAATCTGAGAACAATAGGCTCTATTGTTCCAGTACTGGATCAGAATCTGAGAACAATGGACCAGGATATTACAATGATGGGTCAGAATCTGGGAATAATAGACTGCAATGTTCGAATACTGGATTGGACTCTGGGATCAATACGCTGTAATGTTCCAATACTGGTTCAGACTCTGAGAAAAAAACAGACTGCAAATTTCCAATAATGGATCAGTATCTGTGAACAATAGTTTGTAATGTTCCAATACTGGATCAGAATCTGAGAACAATACACTGCAAAGTTCGAATACTGGATCGGACTCTGAGAACAATAGGCTGTAATGTTCCAATCATTGATCAGAATCTGAGAATAGTAGACTTCAATGTTCCAATACTGGATCAGAATCTGAGTACAGTGGACCGGGATGTTACAATGATGGATCAGAATCTGAGATCAATAGACAATCATGTTCCAATACTGGGGCAGAATTTGAGAACAATAGACTCCAATGTTCCAACCGTTGATCAGAATCTGAACAATAGACTGCAATGTTCCAATACTGGGCCAGAATCGGAGAATATTAGACTGTAATGTTCCAATACTGGTTCAGTGTCTGGGAACAATGGAAAGGGATTTTCCAATAATGGATGAGAAACTGAGAACAATATACTGTAGTGTTCCAATAATGGATGACAATGTGGGAACAATGGACCGGGATGCTCTAATAATGGATCAGATTATGAGAACAATAGACTGCAATGTTCCAATAATGGATCAGAATCCGAGAACAATAGACTATCATGTTCCAATAATGGATGGCAATGTCAGAAAAATGGACCGGGATGTTCTAATAAAGGATCAGATTCTGAGAACAATTGACTGCAATGTTTCAATACTGGATCAGATTCTGAGGGCAATAGACTGTAAAGTCACAGACCTCCATCCAGAAAAAGACTCTTCGACTGCTACCCTCTGTCTCCTGTGGCCAAGATGTGGAGATGCTGGCGTTGGACTGGGGTAAAAACAGTAAGAAGTTTAACAACACCAGGTTAAAGTCCAACAGGTTTATTTGGTAGCAAAAGCCACAAACGCTTTCGGAGCCCTCACCTGAGGAAGGGGCTTGGAGCTCCGAAAGCTTGTGTGGCTTTTCCTGCCAAATAAACTGTTGGACTTTAACCTGGTGTTGTTAAACTTCTTACTGTGGCCAAGCCAGTTCTCTACCCATGTAGCCACCTCTCCTTGTATCCCATGAGCCTTAACCTTCTTACCCAACCTGCCATGAGGGACTTTGTCAAATGCCTTACTGACATCCATAGAGACGACATCCACAGCCCTTCCTTCGTCAACTGTTTTTGTCACTTCCTCAAAAAACTCCACCAATTTTGTAAGGCACGACCTCCCTCTTACAAACACTGGATCAGAATCTGAGAACAATAGACTGTAAAGTTGCACTAAAGGATCATAATCTGAGTAAAATAGACTGCAATGTTCGAATAATGGATCGGACTCTGAGAACAATAGGTTGTAATGTTCCAATCCTGGTTCAGAATCTGGGAACAATAGACTGCAATTTTCCTATAATGGATCAGAATCTGAGAACAATAGATAGTAATGTTCCAATACTGGATCAGAATCTGAGAGCAATCGACTGCAATGTTCCAATACTGGACCTGAATCTGAGAGCAATCGACTGCAATGTTCCAATACTGGACCAGAAACTGAGAACAATAGACTGTAATGTTCTAATTCTGGATTAGAATCTGAGATCAAAAGACTGCAATGTTCCAATACTGGATCAGAATCTGAGAACAATAGACTGTAAAGTTCCAATACTGGATCAGAGTCTGGGAACAATATCAATTGATGTTCCATTAATGGATCAGAATCTGAGAACAATAGACTGTAATTTTCCAATACTGGTTCAGAATCTGAGACAAATACACTGCAATTTTCCAGAAATGGATCAGAATCAGAACAATAGAATGGAATGTTCCAATAATGGATCAGAATTTGGAAACAATGGACCGGGATGTTCCAATAATGAATAAGATTCTAAGAACCATACACTGCAATGTTCCAATACTGGTTCAGAACCTGAGAACAGTAGACTGCAATGTTCCAATAATTGATCAGAATCTGAGAACTATAGGCTGTAATGTTCCAATACGAATTAGAATCTGGGAACTAATGACTGGGATGTTACAATACTTGGATCAGAATCTGAGAACAATAGAATGCAATATTCCAAAACTGCATCAGAATCTGAGAACAATACACAGTATTGTTCCAGTACTGGATCAGAATCTGAGAACAATAGACCGGTATGTTCCAATGATGGATCAGATTCTGAGAACAGTAGGCTGCAATGTTCCAATAATGGATCAGAATCTGAAAACTAAAGGTTGTAATGTTCCAATACTGGATCAGAATCTGAGAACAATGGACTGTAATGTTCCAATAGTGAATCCGAATCTGAGATCAATAGACTGCCAAGATTCAATACTGGATCAGAATCTGAGAAGAAGAGATTACAATGTTCCAATACTGGATCAGAATCTGAGAACAATAGACTGTACTGCTCCCATAAAGGATCAGAATCTGAGAACAATAGACTGTACTGCTCCCATAAAGGATCAGAATCTGAGAACAATAGACTGCAATGTTCCAATACTGGATCAGAATCTGAGAACAATAGACTGCAATGTTCCAATACTGGATCAGAATCTGAGAACAATAGACTGCAATGTTCCAATACTGGATCAGAATCTGAGAACAATAGACTGCAATGTTCCAATACTGGATCAGAATCTGAGATCAATAGACTGCAATGTTTCAATACTGGATCAGCATCTGAGAACAATAGACTACAATGTTCCATTAAAGGATCGGAATTTGGGAACAATACACTCTAATGTTCCAATACTGGATCAGAATCTGAGAACAAGAGAGTGTAATGTTCCAATGCTGCATCAGAGTCAGGAAACAATGGACCGGGATGTTCCAATACTGCAGCAGAATCTGAGAACAATAGACTGCAATGTTCCAATACAGGATCAGAATCTGAGAACAATAGACTGCAATGTTTCAACGCTGGATCAGAATCTGAGAACGATAGACTGGAATGTTCCAATACTGGGTCAGGATCTGGGAATAATAGAACGGGATGTTACAATACTGGATCAGAATCTGACAACAATAGACTGTAATGTTAGAACATAAGAACAAAAGAAATAAGAGCAGGAATAGGCCATCTAGCCCCTCAAGCCTGCTCCGCCATTCAATAAGATCATGGCCTATCTGATAGTGGGTTGAGTTCCACTTACCCGCCCGCTCCCCATAACCCTTAATTCCCTTACTGGTTAAAAATCTATCTATCTGTGACTTAAACACATTTAACGAGGCAGCCACGACTGCTTCATTGGGCAGAGAATTCCAAAGATTCACTCCGCTCTGGGAGAAGAAGTTCCTCCTCAACTCTGTTCTAAATTGACTCCCCCATATTTTGAGGCTATGCTCCCGAGTTCTTGTTTCCACTGGAAGTGGAAATAACCTCGCTTCTTCTACCCTGTCTAGCCCCTGCATTATCTTATATGTATCTAAAAGATCTCCCCTCAAGCTTCTAAACTCTAATGAGGACAGGCCCAGTCTACCCAAACTCTCCTCATAAGCTAACCCCCTCATCTCCGGAATCGACCTGGTGAACCTTCTCTGTCCCCCCTCCAAAGCTAATATATCCTTTCTTAAATAAGGGGACCAAAACTGTACACAGTACTCTAGGCGCGGCCTCTACAGTACCCTGTACAGTTGCAGCATGACCTCCCTGCTTTTATACTCCATCCCTCTCACGATAAAGGCCAACATTCCATTTGCTTTCTTGATTACCCGCTGCACCTGCAGACTGAGTTTTTGTGATTCATGCACAAGGACCCCCAGGTCCCTCTGCACAGCAGCATGTTGTAATTCTTCACCGTTTAAATAAGAGTCCATTTTACTATTATTCCTTCCAAAGTGGATAACCTCACACTTACCAACGTTATTCTCCATCTGCCAGATCCTTGCCCACTCACTTAGCCTATCCAAATCTCTCTGCAGACTCTCTGTGTCCTCCACACAATTTGCTTTCCCACTCATCTTTGTGTCATCCGCAAACTTTGTTACCCTACACTCGCTCCCCTCCTTCAGATCGTCTATGTATATGGTAAATAGTTGAGGCCCCAGCACCGATCCCTGCAGCGCGCCACTAGTCATGGATTGCCAACCGGAAAAGCACCCATTTATTCCGACTCTCTGCTTTCTGTGAGATAGCCAATCCTCAATCCACACTAACACGTTACCCCCAACTCCGTGTACCTTTATCTTATGCAGCAACCTTTTGTGAGGCACCTTATCGAATGCCTTCTGGAAATCTATTTACACAACATCCACCGGTTCCCCTCTGTCAACTGCACTCGTCGTATCCTCAAAAAATTCCAGTAAATTATTCAAACATGGCTTTCCCTTCAAGAATCCATGCTGCAGCTGCTTGATTGAACCATTCTTTTCCAGGTGACCTGTTATTTCTTCCTTAATGATAGATTCCAGCATTTTCCCAACTACGGATGTTAAGCTAACCGGCCTGTAGTTACCTGCCTTTTGTCTACCTCCTATTTTAAACAGTGGCGTTACATTAGCTGTTTTCCAATCAGCTGGCACCTCCCCAGAGCCCAGTGAATTTTGATAAATTACAACTGATGAATTTGCTATTACTTCTTCCGTTTCTTTTAGTACCCTGGGATGCATTCCATCCGGACCAGGGGACTTGTCTACCTTTAGTCCCATTAGCCTACCCAGCACTACCTCTTTATTAATAGTGATCGTTTTAAGGTCCTCACCCCCGACAGTCCCGGGTAAGGGCAGAAGTTGTTTTTTGTAGTTTCGTTAGGGCATCATGATCGGCATAGGTTTGGAGGGCCGAAGGGCCTGTTCCTGTGCTGTACTTTCCCTTGTTCTTTGTTGATTATTGATTACCTTGGATGACACCCTCAGGATATAGTCTCCTTTACTGACAACTTTGCTTATATTATCATCAAAATGGTCTCACGAATGGACCCCGAGGAAGGGTCACACAGACGTGAAACATTGGCTCTATTCTCTCTCCACAGATACTGTCAGACCTGCTGAGATCTCCCAGCATTTTCTGTTTTTGTATTCATTTATTGACTCCATTTGCTTTCATTCCCACGCAGCGTTCTCCTGTTCAGTTGACATGTAAATGTTGAAATGTTCAGCAAACTGCTGGTTAATTCCGGGAAATATTAAGGTAAGTCTCCGAAAAATACATCATTCCTCAATCCATCTCGCGCCAGCTGCCCCATCCGTTACGTCTCTCCTATACATTGCAACAACCCTTTCTTCATCCTCGCCAAGAGTATCGTCACCTTGGCTCATTCCTGTGCCAGGTCACAAGCTCCGCATGAAGCCAAGAGCCGGAGAACCAGTTGGGAGCAGCACACTTGTTTATAAAGCGAGAATTCACAATACAGGAGACGCTGAGGTTGAGAATTTACCATAATGTGGACGTTCCAGAGCATCATCCTTCTGTTTGGATTGCTGGATACAGTCATGGGGGGGTAGGGAATTCGAGGGCCGAAGGGCCTGTTCCTGTGCTGTACTTTCCTTTGTTCTTTGTATGTATGGGTGGCATGGTGACACAATGGTTAGCACTGCTGCCTCACAGTGCCAGGGACCCGGGTTTGATCCCCGGTTTGGGTCACTGCCTGTGCGGAGTCTGCACGTTCTCCCCGTGTCTGCATGGGTTTCCTCCGGGTGCTCCGGTTTCCTCCCACAGATCAGAAGACATGCTGTTTAGTTGCATTGATCATGCTAAATCCTCCCTCAGTGTACCCGAACAGGCGCCGGAGTGTGGCAACTAGGGGATTTTCACAGTAACTTCATTGCACTGTTAATGTGAGCCGACTTGTTACATGAATAAATAAGCTTTAGAAACGTGATCAGCGCTGTGTGAAAAGCAGAGAATGCCGGTCTTACACCATTGTATCAGTAACATTCTCAAAGGGGCCACACAGAGCCAGGGATCCTGGTTCAAATCCGACCTCTGTGTGGAGTCTGCACATTCTCCCCGTGTCTGCATGGGTTCCCTCCGGGGGCTCCACTTTCCTCCCACAGTCCAAAGATGTGCAGGTTGGGTGCAGTGGCCGTGCTAAAAATTGCCCGTTATTGTGAGGGGGACTATCAGGGTGGATGCGTGGGGTTACGGAAATAGGGCCTGGGTGGGATTGTGGTCAGTACAGACTCATCATAAATTGTATCACAGAAACCCAACAGTGCAAAAGAGGCCATTCGGCCCATCGAGTCTGCACCAACATCAATCCCACCCAGGCCCTATCCCCATAACCCCACATAATTACCCCACCAACACCTCGAACCGACACACTCCGGGACACGAAGGGGAAATTTAGCCTATGATTCGCCCCACTGACAGCCTGAATAAATTGCAATTATATTGTATCTTTAATGTAATGAAACAGACCGGAATGAAAAACATGAAACTTATTTCTGATCTGAATTTCTCATCACAATGAAACACTATTTTCATTGAAAATTGGGGATGAAGTGAAAATGATCGAGAGCTTCAGGTTTCTAGGTGTCCAGATCACCAACAACCTGCCCTGATCTCCCCACACCGATGCAAAAGTTAAGAAAACCCACCGGTGCCTCTACTTTCTCAGGAGGCTAAGGAAATTTGGCATGTCAGCTCCGACTCTCACCAACTTTTACAGATGCACCATAGAAAGCATTCTTTCTGGTTGTATCACAGCTGGGTCTGCCTTCTGCTCTGTCCAAGGCTGCAAGAAACTATAAAGGGTTGTGAACGAAGCCTAGTCCATCACTCAAACCAGCCTCCCACCCATTGACTCAGTCTACACTTCCCACTGCCTCGGGAAAAGCAGCCGGCATAATCATGGACCCCACACACCCCGGACATTCTCTCTTCCACCTTCTTCCTTCGGGAAAAAGATACAAAAGTCTGGGGTCACGTACCAACCGACTCAAGAACAGCTTCTTCCCTGCTGCTGTCAGACTTTTGAATGAACCTACCCTATATTCAGGTAGCCGCATACAACATATAATATATATATTATATAATACTGAATTATTATGTGAAGTTGATCCTTCTCTACACGCCAGCCATGACTGTAACACTACATTCTGCACTCTCTCCTTTCCTTCTCTATGAATGGTATGCTTTGTCCGTGTAGCGCGCAAGAAAAAATGTTTTTCACTGTATACTAACACATGTGACAATAATAAATCAAATCAAATCCAATCATTGCTCCTTCTCAGCGCCAGCATTGCAGTGTGTTGTTTGTTTTCTCACCTGTAATTGATTACTCTAATAGGTTGCTCTGCCGAGTCTCAGGAGTGTTTCTGCTGTTTATTAAAGAGAAGACCTTCAGTGTGAGACCTCAGTAAATGGCCATGGTTTATGCCATAGGCAGACACCATCGCTTCTCTCAGAAAACACACTGATCCACTATCAGTCAAGCTGGACCCAGTTACTATCCTATTCTCGCTGCCATTGGAGTTCCTGCGAGGTGATTGCAACCGATTAAAATATATTTATTCGTGTCACAAGCAGGGTTACATTAACACTACAATGAAGTTACTGTGAAAATCCCCTAGTCACCACATTCCGGTTCCTGTTCGGGTACACTGAGGGATAATTTAGCATGGCCAATGCACCTAACCAGCACGTCTTTCAGACTGCGGGAGGAAACCAAAGGAAACCCACGCAGACATGGAGAGAACATGCAGACTCCACACAGGCAGTGACACAAGCCGGGAACCGAACCCAGGTCCCTCGCTCTGTGAGGCAGCAGTGCTAACCACTCCGTCACCGCTACACCCTAAATAGATTGGACATAACGTCTGCTATGAGGAGGCTTCCTCCCACCACCTCCTAACTTTGGAGAGCGTGAAGTTGCTTCCCCGCAGCAGAATACCTGGGCTGGTGGAACGGCAGGTGGTTCCCTCCTGACCAGAGGGACGGCTCACGGGACCACAGACCCGACCAGCGTCTATAGCTGCTGAGGTGTGATGAGGGGTTGCCAGCGATTCCTCGTTGCTGGAATATTATTGTTCAACTTTGTCAATCGGGGTATAAATTACAGAAACGTAGAGGTCATGATGGAGTTGTAGAGAGCGTTGGTTTGGCCACAGCTGGAGTACTGTGTGCAGTTCTGGTCGACACATTATAGGAAGGATGTGATTGCACTGGAGGTGGTCCAGAGGAGATTCACCAGGATACTGCCTGGGACGGAACATTTAAGGAATGAAGAGAGGTTGGATAGGTTTGGTTTGTTCTCTCTGGAGCAAAGACTGAGGGGTGACCTGATCGAGGTGTACAAGATTATGAAGGACATGGACAGGGTGGAGAGAGAGCAGCTGTTCCCCTGAGCTGAAGGGTCAGTTACGAGGAGGCAAAATTTAAAAATGAGGTGTGGGAGATTTAGGTGGTATATTATGGACAGTCTTATTAAAATTCCAGTTGGTGAGAATAGTCTTATAAGCACTTTCATAGATAGAACGTAGAACAGTACAGCACAGAACAGGCCCTTCGGCCCACAATGTTGTGACGAGCTTTATCTGAAACCAAGATCATAGAATCATAGAATCCCTGCAGTGCAGAAGGAGGTTATTTGGCCCATCGAGTCCGCACTGACCACATTCCCACCCAGGCCCTATCCCCATAACCCCACATATTTACCCTGCTACCCACCTGCTAATTTCTTGTCAATTATCTCTTACAGATGTTGATCGATCAAATTCCAGAAATAATACTCAAGGCAAAACTGCGATCACAATATTCAAGGCAAACCACGTGAATTCTGACACTCTTCCACTGCACTGTGGAAATCTAAAATATTCAGAAACAGGGGTGTATTTTGAAACATAAATCTTTCTTGGTTTCTGGAAGGACACTTCAAGTTTTACAACTTCACTCAGCAGAGTGCTAGTCACAGAATATCTCGTCACACAGCCTATATCGAGTCACAGAGCAATACAGCATGGAAACAGGCCCTTCGGCCCAAACAGTCCATGCTGACCATGGTGCCCTCCCAGTTGGTCCCAATTGCCCGCGTTCGGTCCATATCCCTCTAATCCTTTCCCTCTATCCAAATGCTTTTTAAATCTTGCCTCAACCACTTTCTCCGGCAGCTCATTCCATACACACACCACCCTCCATTTGAAGAAGTTGTCCCTCAGTTCCCTTTGAAATCTTTCCCCTCTCACCTCTATCTCTAATCATATTACTCAGCTCAGTGACTTTCCTTACATTTCCTCCTTCCCTCCCATCTCCCATTTCATTGTCTCTCGCAACTCTTTGAACTCCACTGTTCCAAGATATTAACTTCGTCCAGTTTCGATCAGGAATGGCTGCCTCCCACTTCGGGTCAAACAAAATGGACTAAGGTCTCCTCATTACTGATGAAACCTTTCCAAGTGATAAGAATCTTTTTATCTATGATTCTATGAAAATCCCGCAGAGTATCTGGAGTATTGTGTCCAGTTTTGGTCTCTTTATTTGAGGAAGGATGTTGCTGCATTGGAGGCAGTTCAGAGGAGGTTCACCAGATTGATTCTGGGGGTGAGAGGATTGACGTATGAGGAGAGATTAATCACTTTGGGCTTGTACTCACTGGAGTTCAGAGGGATGAGAGGGGATCTGATGGAAGTATATAAAATTTTAAAAGGGATTGATAAAGTAACTGAAGACCAAATGTTTCCTCTTATGGGGCAATCTCGAACAAGAGGTCACAGGGTATAGGTTGAGAGGCGATAGATTTAAAACTGAGATGAGGAGGAACTACTTCTCGCAGAGGGTGGTGAGTTTGTGGAACTCACTGCCCCATCGCGCGGGGGAGTCTGAATCATTGAATGGTTTCAAGAAGGAGATGGATACATTTCTAATAAAAAAGGGATAAGGAGATATGGGGAACAGGTGGGGAGGGGGATTTGAGACCAGGGAGAGATCAGCCATGATCTGATTGAATGGCGGATCAGGCTCGAAGGGCTGAATTTGCCGACTTCTGCTCTTAATTCCTGTTCCTATGTTATCGAGTCATTGAGGTTCACAGCATGGAAACAGGCCCTTCGGCCCAACGTGTCCGTGCCGCCCAGTTTTTACCTTTAAGCTCGTCCCAATTGCCCGCATTTGGCCCATGTCTCTCTGTACCCATCGTACCCATGGAACTGACTAAACGCTTTTTAAAATACAAAATTGTACCCCCCTCTCCTACTGCCTCTGGCAGCTTGTTCCAGACACTCACCACACTCTATGTGAAAGAATGCCCCCTCTGGACCCTTCTGAATATTTATTTTGAGGATTCTGTATTCTGCATCTGTTTTCACAGTGGAACACATCATTTCCATAGCAGCAATAGAGGATAACCAATGGACTTACTCATAAGAGCAAGGAGCTCTCAATATCTGGAGTGGAAGTATAAGTATAAGTCGAAGGATTTAAACCATATAACATCGCCAAAACTTAAAGCCGACTTTCGTGCTCTGAAATAGATAACTGCTGATATAGTAAATGTGCTGTTTTTATTCGTCTCACAAGTAGGCTTACATTAACACTGCAATGTAGTTACTGTGAAAATCCCCTAGTCCCCACGCTCCAGTGACTGTTTGGGTACACAGAGGGAGAATTTAACATGGCCAATGCACCTAATCAGCACGTCTTTCAGACTGTGGGAGAAAACGGGGGCAGCCGGAGGAAACCCATGCAGACACTGAGAGAACATGCAGACTCCGCACAGACTGTGATCCAAGCCAGGAATCGAACCCGGGTCCCTGGCACTGTGAGGCAGCAGTGCTAACCACTGTACCACCGTGCTGCCCATTTCAGTTCACCACTCAAAGAACAAAGAACAGTACAGCACAGGAACAGGCCCTTCGGCCCTCCAAGCCTGCGCCGATCATAATGCCTGCCTAAACTAAAACCGTATGCACTTACAGAGTCCGTATCCTTCCATTCCCATTCTATTCATGTATTCATCGAGATGCCCCTTAAATGCCGCTCTCGTACCTGCTCCCACCACCTCCTCGGGCAGCGCGTTCCAGCCATTCACCACCCTCTGTGTAAAAAACTTGCCTCACAGATCTCCTCTGATCTTTTCCCCACGCACCTTAAACCTATGGCCCCTAGTACTTGACTTTTCTACCCTAGGAAAGAGCCTCTGACTATCCACTCTGTCTATGCCACTCTTGGACAAGGTGTGGAGACAATATTTACAAATCACTGCAGCCTGTAGGGAGATTGAACTCACATCATTGGTAGTAGACTGAATCACACCCTTGTCATGTAGGCAAGTGAGTTCACCGCCCTACACGATGGGGCCAGTAGATGTCATAGATTTGGATTACAACAATCCCATAGCATGCAGCACAAAGAGTCGAGGTGTCCGATTGTGGCTCAGGTTGACAGCCCGGATTGGGTAGATAATTCGTCAGCAGGCACGGAACAGTGAGTCGGGATACTAAAGCACATTCAGGCTGGTTGGCTGTAACTTATGAAATATTGCAAAGATTTGTGTTGGGGATGTAGCTGTTTATTTTTTTTAATTATTTGTTCGTGGTACATGGGCGTCACTGGCTGGGCCAACATTTATTGCCCATCCCTACTTGCCCGAGGGCAGTTGAGAGTCCACCACATTTCTGCAGCTCTGGAGTCACATGTGAGTCACACGGCAGATTTCCTTCCCTGAAGGACATTAGTGAACCAGATGGGCTTTTCCGACAGTCGAAAATGGTTTCATGGTCATCAGTGGATTCTTAATTCCAGATATTTTTTATTGCATTCAAATTCCATCATCTGTCGTGGCGGGATTCGAACCCGGGTCCCTGGAACATTAGCTGAGTTTCTGGATTAATAGTCTGGCGATAATACCACTCGGCCAATATATGTCAACAAAGTAACTGAAGATGCTGGGAGTTAGCTACCAGATTTCCAATATGATTCTGAACTGATTGTGAATAAAAGCTATGAGGAGGATTCAAAGGGGCTGCACAGAGATATAGACAAAATAACAGAATGGGGAACAAGTTGGCAGATGGAGGAATAAATTAAATTATTTAATTTTGTGATGATTTGTTTTGATTTGATTTGATTCTTGTCACATGTATTAGTATACAGTGAAAGGTATTGTTTCTTGCACGCTATACAGACAATGCATATTGCACAGTGGTGAGCAGCACAATGGCATGGTGGTTAGCACTGCTGCATCACAGCTCCACAGAACTGGGTTTGATTCCCGGCTTGGGCCACTGTCTGTGTGGAGTTTTCACATTCTCCCTGTGTCTGCGAGGGTTTCCTCCGGATCTGGTTTCCTCCCACAATCCAAAGGTGTGCGGGTTAGGTGCATTGGCAATGATAAATTGCCCCTTAGTGTCCTGGGATATGGAGGTTAGAGGGATTAGCAGGGTAAATATTTGGGACTATGGGGATAGGACCCGGGTGGGATTGTTGTCAATGCAGACTCGATGGGCCGAATGGCCTCTTTCTTCACTAGGGTTTCTATGATTCCAGGGAAAGGAGAGGGTGCTGAATGTTACAGTCATATCTAGGGTGTAGAGAAAGGTCAACTTAATGCGGGGTAGGTCCATTCAAAAGTCTGATGGCAGCAAGGAAGAGGCTGTTCTTGGGTTGGTGAGTACATGACCTCAGACGGAGGTCACCTGATGGAAGAAGGTGGGAGGGAGAATGCCCGGCGGGTGTGGGGTCCTTGATTATGCCGGCTGCTTTTCCGAGGCAGCGGGAAGTGTAGACAGAGTCAATGGATGGGAGGTGTGGATAGAGATGCGCAAAGAGACATATTTAGAATGTATATCTCTGTGAATGGAAAAGGACTGAAGGACCACAATCGATATGTCGATATGTTATCCTGTGAATAGGGAGTCACTGAAATTCTGTATCTCGAGTGTAGATGTTTCCCTGTAGGTGGAGAGGCTGTTAGGGTGCAGGGCACTAATCAAGAAAGGTTGTCTTTAATAAAAATGTTAGTTTAAAAGTTTATTTATTAGTGTCACAAGTCGGCTTACATTAACATTGCAATGAAGTTACTGTGACATCTTAGCGTTCAACTGAACTCAACCTTCCAACCTGCTTTGAGCTCAGCTCAAGTCATGCCATGGAATGTAAAGCTGTATAAACTCGATCCGCTTGAAGCCAATGCAAAAAAGGAACTGAACCACTGGATTCCATTCAACCCAAAATAATGCAACATTTAACAAGGCAAAACCATCATGTGGCCACCGGGATTTACTGGATGGTTTCAGAATGAGAAATGAGAAGGGAGCCTGACGGACAAAGCATCGTCATGAATAACTCCCGTGCTATGTTTTTTTTAGCACCCATGTTTCACAGAATGGCGATGTTTAAAATGAGAAGGAACGTCTTTTTTTATTCCGCACAATATTATAAATAAGAGATTTTTCGGCCAGATTCCCCCGTTAAAACAGTAATGTCATGATGCTAATTTGCTGTCAACTCAATGATGTGATGCACAGTGTAATGTTTCAGGAATGAATCTTCTGTTTTCTGTTGAGGAACTAGTATACCTTACAATGAGGCTGCTTGAAATATTCAAATCCTGAAATAAAATGCAGTTTCCACGACAGTTTGGCTCATTGTTCTTCAAAGACTTTTACAAAAAGAAGTTTCAACAAATGCCGGAGGTCGAATGTCTCCTTCAGATTTAAAAAATGTTGATAGTTTACAATCGCACTCTTGTCTTCATTTCTCAGAAGGTGATGCTGCTCTAGTTGCTTCATGTGATATTCAGCTGCAATGAAGCTCGCAGGAAGTGAGTTGATGTCCTCTGCAATGATATTTTCGGTGTTACTGCTTATGCAACTACTGGATTGATGTTACATCAAGTGCTGGAGCAGATTCTAAGCGCAAACAACAACCACGCCCCGAAAGACCAGCCAGGAAAGAACGTGTTTGTCTGGGGAGGAAAACAGAAATAATGTTTCAAATTCACTTCTGTGTTAAACATCAAATCACAGAATCCCTGGAGTGCAGAAGGAGGCTATTCGGCCCATCAAGTCTGCACCAACCACAATCCCACCCAGGCCCTATTCCCATAACCCCACATATCCCTGCTAATTCTCCTGACACTAGGGTCAATTTAGCATGGCCAATCAACCTAACCCACACATCTTTGGACTGTGGGAGGAAACCGGAGCACCCGGAGGAAACCCACGCAGACACAGGGAGAATGTGCCAACTCCACACAGTCAGTGATGCGAGACCAGAATTGAACACGGGTCCCTGGTGCTGTGAAGCAGCAGTGCTAACCACTGTGCCACCGTGCCGCCCCAGATAGTCCACATCTTTTCCCGAAGGTAGGGGACTCCAAAAGTAGAGGACATAGCTTTAAGGTGAGAGGGGAGAGATGCAAAAAGGCCCAGAGGGACAATTTTTTCACACAGAGGGCGGTGAATGTCTGGAAGAAGCTGCCAGAGACAGTAGCAGAGGCGGATACAATTTTGTCTTTTAAGAAGCATTTAGACAGTTACATGGGTAAGATGGGTAGAGAGGGATATGGGCCAAATGCAGGCAATTGGGAGTAGCTAAGTGGTTAAAAAAAGGTGGCATGGACCAGTTGGGCTGAAGGGCCTGTTTCCATGCTGTAAACCTCTCTGACTCTATGACATGGGGGACAACAGTCAGACTCCGCACAGACAGTAACCCAAGCCGGGAAGCGAACCCTGGTCTCTGGCGCTGTGAGGGAGCAGCACTAACCACTGTGTCACCCAGTCTCAGACTATCTGATCTTATTATTGTTGGGTAAACAAATATAGAGAGAGAGAGAGAATGAATGATATGAATTAAAAGAGTTTCCACAGCTGGAATTGTGGTCTGTGTGGATGAGCAATCCAAATTAAGATGATTTGCAGAGATACAATTTAAAATTCACTTTGTTATATGACTGCATCATATAACCACGATTTTGCAAATGATGGGTCTGTGTGAATTATGGAAAAAGCTATTCGATTTCCCATTCATCTGGTTTTCTTGTCGAATTACCTTTCTTTTTACTTAGTTACCTTTTAGATCAATACTAAATCTCAGATCCTCGCAACAAGAAGGTCATTTATTCTTGTTTTCTTTTGAATATTAATGTCTCAAACGGATAAGTAGCAACCGTTTGGTAAATAAGACAACTGCAAATGACTTGCTGGGACTGAAAGGGCTTCACAAAATTGATGTGAGCTTAATTTTCAGCTTATCTGGATTTGATTAATTATTGTCACATTTATTAACATATAATGAAAAGTATTGTTTCTTGCGCGCTTTCCAGACAAAACATAGAGAAGGAAAGGAGAGAGTGCAGAATGTAGTGTCACAGTCATAGCTCGGGTGCAGAGAAAGATCAACTAAATGCGAGGTAAGTCAATTCAAAAGTCTGACAGCAGCAGAGAAGAAGCTGTTCTTTCGTCGATTGGTACGTGACCTCAGATTTTTGTATCTTTTTCCCGAAGAAAGAAGGTAGAAGAGAGAATTTCCGAGGCACGTGGGGTCCTTAATAATGCTGGATGCGTTGCCGAGACAGCGGGAAGTATAGACAGAGTCAATGGATGCGAGGCTGGTTTGCGTGATGGATTGGGCTCCATTCAAAACCTTTTGTAGTTCCTTTCAGTCTTGGGCAGAGCAGGAGACATACCAAGCTGTGACCCAACCAGAAATAATGCATCTGTAAAAGTTACTGAGATTCGTTGCTGACATGCCAAATTTCCTCAGTCTTCTGAGAAAGTAAGAGGCGTTGGTGGGCTTTCTGAACTATAGTGTCGGCATGTGGGGATCAGGACAGGTTGTTGGTGTTCTGGACAATGAAACACTCGCCGCTCTCACCTTGAGCCCGTGACCTCTCGTGATCGTCACCTCCGACCTGGGAAAAAGCTTCCCACTGTTCACCATATCTATTCCCTTCATAATTTTGTACACCTCTAATAGGTCTCCCCTCATTCTCCGTCTTTCCAGGGAGAACAAGCCCGAGAGATCAAATAGGTTGGGACTTTATTCCCTGGAGCGAGGAAGATTGGGGGGAGATTTGGTAGAGGTACATAAGATTTTGATGGGTATAGATAGAGTGAATGCAACCAGGCTTTTTCTGTTGAGGCCAGGGGAGAAAAAACCAAAGGGCATGGGTTATGGGTGAAAGGAGAAAAGTTTAAAGGGAATATTAGGGGGAGCTTCTTCACGCAGAGAGTGGTGGGAGTGTGGAATGAGCTGCCGGATAAAGTGGTAAACTTTTAACATTTAAGAAAAACTTGGACGGGTTCATGGATGAGAGGGGTGTGGAGGGATATGGTCCAAGTGCAGGTCAGTGGGACTAGGCAAAAAATGGTTCGGCACAGACAAGAAGGGCCAAAAGGTCTGTTTCTGAGCTGTAATTTTCTAGGGTTCTATGGTTCTATGGTTTACCAAATCTCCCCTCTGAGCTAAGACCCTCCATACCAGGCAACATCCTGGCAAACCTTCTCTGCACTCTCTCTAAAGCCTCCACGTCCTTCTGGCAGTGCGGCGACCAGGACTGGATGCAGTACTCCAAATGTGGACTAATCATCGTTCTGTACAACTGCATCATCAGACTCCAGCTTTTATACTCTATACCCCGTCCTATCAAGGAAAGCATACCATATTCCTTCTTCACCACCTTCTCCACCTCTACTGCCACCTTCAAGGATTTATGGTCTTGCACACCGAGGTCCCTCTGTGTTTCTATACTCTTGATGGCTCTGCCATTTATTGTATACGTCACCCCTACATTTGTTCTTCCACTGAGGGACAATTTTGCATGGCCAATGCATCTAACCAGCACGTCGGTCGGACTGTGGGAGGAAAGCAGAGCACCCGGAGGAAACCCATGGAGACACAGACATGGGGACAACGCGGCACGGTGGCACAGTGGTTAGCAGTGCCGTCTCACAGCACCAGGGACCCGTGTTCAATTCCAGCCTTGGGTCACTCTCTGTGCGGAGTGTGCATGTTCTCCCCCTGTCTGTATGGGTTTCCTCTGGGTGTTCCGCTTTCCTCCCACACGCCAAAGATGTCTGGGTTACGTGGATTGGCCATGATAAATTACCCCTGAGTGTCAGGAGGACTAGCAGTATAGATATGTGGGGTTGTGGAGTTAGGGTCTGTGTGGGATTGTGGTCGGTGCAGATGTGATGGGCTGCATGGCCTCCTTCTGCTGTGTAGGGATTCTATGACTATTCTATATCAACATGCAGATTCAGCACAGACATTGACCCAAGCCAGGAATCAAACCCAGGTCCCTGGCGCTGTGATGCAGCAGTGCTAACCACTCTGGGATAGCAGCATTTGATGCACAGTTTGTGATAAATCTTTTAGATTGTGATTTAGTGTTTACTGTATCAGACAGGTTCTGATTACATTGCAAGGTCTCAAGCGCCAGTGAATGACTGGGCCATACGGTGACACAATGGTTAGCTACTGCCTCACAGCGCAGGAACCCGGGTTCAATTACCAACTTGGGTCACTGTCTGTGTGATGTCTGCACGTTCTCCCCGTGTCTGTGTGGGTTTCCTCCGGGTGCCCCAGCTTCCTCCCACACTCCAAATATGTGCGGGTTAGGTGGATTGGCCATGCCTAAATTCCACCCCCCCCAGTGCCAGGGGGCACTAGCAAGGGTAAATAGGGATTACTAGCATGGGGGCTGGGTGGGTTTGTGGTCAGTGCAGGCGTGAAGGGCCGAATAGACACCTTCTGCACTGCAATCGGCACGTCTTTCATACTGTGGGAGGAAACCGGAGCACCCGGACAAAACACACGCTGATATGGGGGAGAACATGCACACTCCACACAGTGACCCAAGCCGGGAATCGAACCTGGGTCCCTGGCGCTGTGAGGTAGCAGTGCTGACCACTGTGCTGCCCCAATGAAGTCCCCAGTGATTTTGCACTCTATGTTTCAAGTATTCTCAAGCTTGAAACAAATTTAGTGAATTATTTTAGCGCTTAATCAATCACCTCACGAATTTATTGGAGGAGATGAATGGCAAAAAGTTCAATGAAGTTTGTTATCCTCACTCTAATATTTAGGGACATATCCTGATACAGAACAAACAGATTTATGTTAAAGTTTGCAGGAAATGATGTTGAAACGAACAATATTTGTGCATTGAGAGGCGTTCAGGTCTTCACATTTAAATATTAACTTTGGTCTTAAAAGAAAACATGTACCCGGATCATTCCAATGCAGGTAAGATGCTCTGTCAGAGAGTCAGTGCAGACTCGATGGGCCGTAGGGCCTCCTTCTGCACTGCCGTGGGTTCGATGGTTCACGGGAATGCTGTGATCTTGGAATTCAGCATGTATAATGCACTCTTTATGATACATCTCTTAGATTGTGACTCGCTTTTGCTAAGTGAATATTTGCTGGTCACATTGTAGTCTTTTCACACTCCAGTACCAGTCAATTAAAGGAAACTGAGTAGTTTACAGAGATTATGATGCCGTTTATATTTCTTCACTGTCTGTCTGAATGTTGTATAATCAATATTGTGTCATCAGTATTGTGTAATCAATGTTGTCAAATCAATATTGTGCAACAAATATTGTACAATCAGTATTGTGTAATCAATGTTGTGTAATCAATGTTGTCGAATCAACATTGTGTAATCAATGTTGTGTAATCAATGTTGTGTAATCAATATTGTGTAATCAAAGTTGTGTAATCAAAATTCTGTAATCAAAGTGCTGTAATCAATACTGTGTAATCAAAGTTGTTTAATCAATATTGTTTAATCAATATTGTGTAATCAATGTTGTGGAATCAATATTCTGAATATTCCGGGGTACAAGTGTTTTAGGCGAGACAGAGGAGGGACCAAAAGAGGTGGGGGAGTAGCAGTATTAGTTAGAGAATATAGTACAGCGGTGCAGAGGGGGGACAATTCAGAGGGGTCGTGTAACGAGTCACTGTGGGTGGAGCTTAGAAACAGGAAGGGCACAGTCACGATGTTGGGGGTATGCTACAGGCCCCCCAACAGCCCAAGGGAAGTGGAAGAACGGATATGTCAGGAGATAATGGATAGGTGCAGGAAAAATAGGGTTGTTGTAGTGGGAGACTTCAATGTCCCTGGCATAGACTGGAAATCGCGTAGGGCTGGGAGTCTGAATGGGGAGGAATTTGTAAAATGTGTACAGGAAGGTTCTTTGGAACAATATGTAGATAGCCCGACTAGAGAGGGGGCTATACTGGACCTAGTACCGGGGAATGAGCCCGGTCAGGTTTTCAAAGTTACGGTAGGGGAACATGTGGCAAAAATAACCACAATTCTGTTAGCTTTAGGATAGTGATGGAAAAGGATGAGTGGTGTCCCAAGGGTAAGGTGTTGGATTGGGGGAAGGCTAACTTAAGTGGGATTAGGCAGAAATTGGCAGCTGTTGATTGGGAGAGGCTGTTTGAGGGTAAATCCACATCTGGCATGTGGGAGTCTTTTAAGGAACATTTGATAGGGCTGCAGGATAGGCATGTGCCTGTAAAAAAGAAGGATAGGAAAGGTAGGAATCGAGAACCATGGATAACCAGGGAAATTGAGGGATTGGTGAAAAAGAAAAGAGAGGCGTACGTTAGGTCCAGGCAGCTAAAAACAGAGGGAGCTCCGGAGTAATACAAAGTCGGAAAGAACTCAAACGAGGAATTAGAAGGGCAAAAACGGGTCACGAAATGTCATGGCAGACAGGATTAAGGAGAATCCCAAGGCATTTTATCCATACGTTAGGAACAAAAGGGTTGTCAGGGAAAAAATCGGACCTCTCAGGGACAAAAGTGGGGAATTATGCTTCAGAGCCCAAAGAAGTAGGGGAGATACTAAATGAATACTTTGCATCGGCATTCGCAAAGGAGAGGGATGTGTTGACTGGGAGTGTCTCGGAGGGGAGTGTTGACCCATTAGAGAAAATCTCCATTACAAAGGAGGAATATAAAGACTGACCAATCCCCAGGGCCTGATGGAATCTATCCAAGGCTGCTCATGGAGACGAAAGATGAAATCGCTGGGCCTCTGACGCAAATCTTTGTCTCGTCACTGGACACAGGTGAGGTCCCAGATGATTGGAGGATAGCTGATGTGGTCCCGTTATTTAAGAAGGGTAGGAAGGATAACCCGGGAAATTATAGGTCGGTGAGCTTGACGTCTGTGGTAGGGAAGTTGTTGGAGAGGATTCTTAGAGCTAGGATGTATGCGCATTTAGAAAGGAATAAACTCCTTAACGATAGTCAGCATGGTTTTGTGAGAGGGAGGTCATGCCTCACTAACCTGGTGGAGTTTTTTGAAGAAGTGACTAGAATGGTTGACGAGGGAAGGGCCGTGGATGTCGTCTATATGGACTTTAGTAAATCGTTTGACAAAGTCCCTCATAGTAGGTTGGTGCAAAAGGTTGGATCTCATGGGATAAAGGGGAAGGTGGCTAGATGGGTGGAGAACTGGCTTGGTCACAGAAGACAGAGGGTGGTAGTGGAAGGGTCCTTTTCCGGCTGGATGCCTGTGACTAGTGATGTTCCGCAGGGCTCTGTATTGGGACCTCTGCTATTTGTGATAGCATAAACGATCTGGAAGAAGCTGTAACTGGAGTGATCAGTAACTTTGCGGACAACACGAAAATGGCTGGACTTGCAGATAGTGAGGAACATTGTCAGAGGCTACAGAAGGATATAGATGGGCTGGAAATTTGGGCAAAGAAATGGCAGATGGAGTTCAATCCAGATGAATGCGAAGTGATGCATTTTGGTAGAACTCACGTAGGGAGGAGCTATACGATAAATGGCAGAACAATAAAGGGTGTAGATACGCAGAGGGACCTGGGTGTGCAAGTCCACAGATCCTTGAAGGTGACGTCACAGGTGGAGAAGGCAGTGAATAAGGCATATGGCTTGCTTGCCTTCATAGGATGGGGCAGAGAGTATAAAGGTTGGGGTCTGATGTTGCAATTGTATCGAACGTTGGTTCGGCCGCATTTGGAATACTGCGTCCAGTTCTGGTCGCCACACTACCAGAAGGACGTGGAGGCTTTAGAGAGAGTACAGAGGAGGTTGACCAGGATGTTGCCTGGTATGGAAGGGCTTAGTTATGAGGAGAAATTGGGTAAACTGGGGTTGTTCTCACTGGAAAGACGGAGGATGAGGGGTGACCTAATCGAGGTGTATAAAATTATGAAAGGCATAGTTAGGGTGAACGGGGGGAAGCTTTTTCCCAGGCCGGCGGTGACGTTCACGAGGGGTCATAGGTTCAAGGTGAGGGGGGGGAAGGTTTAACACGGATATCAGAAGGACGTATTTTACACAGAGGATGGTGGGAGCCTGGAATGCGCTGCCGGGCGAGGTGGTGGAGGCGGATACACTGGGAACCATTAAGACTTATCTGGTTAGCCACATGAACGGAGTGGGAATGGAGGGATACAAAAGAATGGTCTAGTTTGGACCAGGGAGTGGCGCGGACTTGGAGGGCCGAAGGACCTGTTCCTGTGCTGTTTTGTTCTTTGTAATATTGTGTAATCAATGTTGTGTAATCATTACTGTGTAATCAATGTTGTGTAATCAATACTGTGTAATCAATATTGTGTAATCAATGTTGTGTAATAAATATTGTGTAATCAATATTGTGTAATCCATGTTGTGTAATCAGTATTGTGTAGTCAATACTGTGTAATCAGTATTGTGTAATCAATGTTGTGTAATCAATGTTGTGTAATCAAAATTGTGTAATCAATGTTGTGTAATCAATATTGTGTAATCAATGTTGTGTAATCAGTATTGTGTAATCAATGTTGTGTAATCAGTCTTGTGTAATCAGTATTGTGTAATCAGTATTGTGTAATCATTATTGTGTAATCAATATTGTGAATTGAAGGTATTTGACCCAGATTATTTTAACGTGTGTCACTGAACACAGTACTTTAATTTAACAGCAAAGTTCCTTTTCTGACTGTCGATTCTGGGCAGTGGTTCGAGAATCGCCATTTTGTTATAAAATAAGGGACCTTCTGTTTCCACTGTCTGTTTACTTTGGGAGGTATAACTTTATCAAAAACAGAAAATACTGGAAAATCTCAGCAGGTCTGACAGCATCTGTGAATCATAGAATCCCTATAGTGCAGAAGGAGGCCATTTGGCCCATCGAGCCTACACCAACAACAATCCCACCCAGGCCCTATCCCCGTAACCCCACATATTTACCCTGCGAGTCCCCCTGACACTAAGTGCCGATTTATCATGGTCGATCCACCTAACCTGCAGATCTTTGGACTGCGGGAGGAAACCGGAGCACCCGGAGGAAACCCACACAGACACGGAGGGAATGTGCAAACTCCACACAGACAGAAGAGAGAATAGAAACAACGCTTTGAGTCTGACGGAGGGTCATCCAGAGTTGAAACATTTGCTCTATTCTCTCAGATGCTGTCGGACCTGCTGAGTTTTTCCAGCATTTCCTGTTTTTATTTCAGATTCCAGCATCCACGGTATTTTGCTTTTATCTTACTCTTCATCAAAGATGGCACCGTTTACAGATTAAAGTTTATTTATTGGTCACAAGTAGGCTTATATTAACTCTGCAATTAAGTTAATTTTGTTGAAAAGTCACTTATTGCAAACGAGCTGCCAGAGGCAGTAGTGGAGGCGGGTAAAATTTTGCCTTTCAAAAAGCATTTAGACAGTTACATGGGTAAGATGGGCTGCACAGTGGCACAGTGGTTAGCACTGCTGCCTCACAGCGGCAGGGACCCGGGTTCAATTCCAGCCTCAGGTCTCTGTCTGTGTGGAGTCTGCACATTCTCCCCGTGTCTGCGTGGGTTTCCCCCGGGTGCTACAGTTCCCTTCCACAGTCCAAAGGTGAGCAGGTTAGGTTGATTGGCTATAGTAAATTGCCCCTTAGTGTCAGGTGGACGAGCATGATAAATGGGTGGGGTTACAGGGATAGGGTCTGGGTGGGATTGTGATTGGTGCAGACACGATGGGCCAAATGGCCTCCTTCTGCACATTAGGGATTCTATGATTTCTACAGGTATAAAGGGATGTGGGCCAAATGCGGGCAATTGAGACTAGCTTATTGGTGAAAACTGGGATGTGTGGACAGTTTGGGCCAAAGGTCCTGTTTCCATGCTGTAAATCTCTATGAATCGACTGTGAAAATCCCCGAGTCGCCACACTCCGGCACCTGTTCGCATGTACTTAGGGAGAATTTAGCATGGTCAATGCACCTGACCAGCATGTCTTTGGACACTAAGGGGCAATTTAGCATGGCCAATCCCCCGAACCTGTACACCTTTGCACACTAAGGGCCCGATTTTACCATTTTGATTTCATGCACTGAATCTGGACGCAATTCAGATCTGAATTGGAAATCTGTTCTCCGGGGGCCCCATACGCACTTACCCTGGAAAAAACATTGTGAGTGTGAATCGCTCTGTGGGCGGGGCTTCTCGCTCTCGAAACGCTGCAACTCCGATCGGAGCTCTGAACTGCGCGTGCGCAGTGAGAAATACATCTGAAATGGGCGCCCCTGTCACATCGCTCCCGGGCAGCAACAAGCGGATCAAGTGACCTGGGAGCGAAAGGTGGGAGTGATGGCCCCCACAGACATCGCCCCACCCCACAACATAACTATCCCCCTTTACACCCACCTCCCCCACTACCCAGACCGATCGCGACCCCCCCCCCACCAATCACCCGCAGAATGGCAACAGCAACCCTCCCACCCCTGCCCCCTTCACCAGAGAATGATCTGATCCACCTCCCTCCCCTCCCCCCATGACCAGAGAATGATCTGATCCACCTCCGGCCTCCCGCACCCACACCCCCTCTCCCCCCACCACTGATCTGAGTCAGAGAGCCGCCAGAAGCTCTGATCTTACCTCCTCAGAGCTGGACTGCCCGAAACAGACCTTTGCCGAGCACATCTGTTCCGCGCCGAATCTGGACGGGCGAACGCGATGGTAAGGGCGGAAATGCAGGTAAGATTGGGCATCCAGCTCATTAAGTCAATTTAAATGCATCACCCATTTCGGGCGCGGTTCGGATCGCGGCCATTTTCGGGCCTTGGTAAAGTGGACATCTGCACGGATTGTACTAATCGCCTCACACCTGACTTTACCAAGTTTTCGCACCCGTTAAGGCAATTTAACATGGCCAATCAACCGATCCTCCATATCTTTGGACACGAAGGGGCAAGTTAGCATGGTTAATCCACCTGTCCTTCTCATCTTTGGACACGAAGGGGCAATTTAGCATGGCCAATCCACCCAACCTGCACATCTTTGGACACTACACAACCTGCTGGTCTGAGGCTTTATCCCGCTGGCAAATCAGACCATGAGGCCCTTAGTGTGGTGTAACATAACCGATGTTTCGTGCCAAAATCAGTATTGTTCATTCTCAGTGTGTGGGCATTGCTGACTTTAGTGTCCATCCTTGGAAATTCATCGTTGGAGCTTTCTTACAAACACAGGGCAGACTCAGTCACTTCAGAGGACAGTTGAGTCAACCACATTGGTGTGGGGCTGGAGTCACGTAGAGCTGAGCCTGGGTAAGGACCTCTCCTGAAGTACATCAGTGAACTGGTCAGGCTTTTAAAACAACCCATCAACTTCACCGCTATTTTCACTGACTTATTTCCAGATTTTACAAACTGAATTGAAATGTTTAAAGCCCCGTTCTCTGGCCCAGCTCAACACGAAGGTGCCCGAAAATCCTCTTATTCTGCTCACACTCTGTACCCCCAACATTAATTAATCTTCATATTCAGAAATAGATTGATACTTCGTGGGGTGGCACAGCGCCAGGGACCCTGGTTCGATTCCTGGCCTCGGGTCACTGTCTGTGTGGAGTTTGCACGTTCTCCCCGTGTCTGCGTGGGTTTCCTCCGGGTGCTCCGGTTTCCTCCCACAGTCCAAAGATATGCAGGTTCGGTGGATTGGCCATGCTAAATTGCCCCTTAGTGTCAGGGAGACTTGCTAGAGTAAATGCATGGGGTTACAGGGACAGGGCCTGGGTGGGATTGTGGCCGGTGCAGACTCGATGGGCTGAATGGCCTCCTTCTGCACTAGAATTATACGATTCAGCGTGGCATGAGTGCTAAATTTAGCATGACCAATTCACCTAACCTGCAAATCTTTGGATAGTAAGGGGCAATTAGCATGGCCAATACACCTAACCCGCACATCTGTGGACACTGAGGGGCAATGTAGAATGGCCAATCCACCGAACCAGTACATCTGTGGACACTAAGAGGCAATGTAGAATGGCCAATCCACTGAACCAGTACATCTGTGGACACTAAGGGGCAAGGTAGAATGGCCAATCCACCTATCCAGTACATCTGTGGACACTAGGGGGCAATGTAGAATGGCCAATCCACCTATCCAGTACATCTGTGGACACTAAGGGGCAATGTAGAATGGCCAATCCACCTATCCAGTACATCTGTGGACACTAAGGACACTTTAGCATTGCCAATCCACCTAACAGCACGTTTTTCAGACTGTGGGAGGAAACCGGAGCAGCCGGAGGAAACCCATGCAGACATGGGGAGAACATGCAGACTCCGCACAGACAGTGACCCAAGCCGGGAATCGAACCTGTGTCCCTGGTGCTGTGAGGCAACATAGCTAATCCAATTAGCCAGGCAGCAGGTTATTTTAGTCTTGGCATTCTGCAATGTGATCGGATTCATTGAACTGTCATGATTTTTTCACTATCTGTTTAAATTTCCAAGGATTATCACATTAAAAGCATCTGAGGGAAATGTCTGAGTGAATAACCCATCGCCCCCATGACTGTTTTGGAGGAGTTGAACAACAGGAACTGAACTGAAGGATGTTTTTCTGACCATAAAAGTGAGATCCATAACCTGATGTGAAGAAGATTTATGTTAAATCTTGGATAAAATTATTTCCAAATCAACATGCTTAAAGATGCCTTAAGAACAAAGAAAAGTGCTGCAGAGGAACAGACCCTTCGATGTTCACTCTCCCATGTATCTCTTGGAATGGGATTGATTTTGCTGTGTAAACAAGTGCTGATTGTATCGGGAGGTTTAACACTCAAGCATCAGTGAATAAGTATAAAGGTTATTTATTCGTGTCACAAGTAGGCTTACATCAACACTGCAATGAAGTTACTGTGAAAATCCCACAGTTGCTACACTCTGGCGCCTGTTTGGATAACACTGAGGGAGTATTTAGCATGGCCAATGTACCTAACCAGCACTTCTATGGGACTTTGGAAGGAAACCGGAGCGCCCGGAGAAAACTCATGCAGACACGGGGAGAACGTGCAGACTCCACACAGACAGTGACCCGAGCCGGGAATCAAACCCAGGTCCCTGGAGCTGTGAAGCAGCAGTGCTAACCACTGTGCTACCGTGCTGGATTCACCACCCTCTGGCTGAAGAAATTCCTCCTCGTCTCAGTTCTGAACTAAGAAGTCTCACAACAGCAGGTTAAAGTCCCACAGGTTTATTTCGAATCACGAGCTTTCGGAACGCTGCTCCTTCATCAGGTGAGTGGGAAACTGGTGTTGTGAGACTTCTTACTGCGCACACCCCAGTCCAACACCGCCATCTCCACATCACATTTCTAAAGGGCCGTCCCTTTCCTCTGAGTCTGTGCCCTCGGGTCCAAGTCTCCCCAACTAATGGAAACATCTTCCCCAAGTGCACTCTATCCAGGCCTTTCATTATTCTGTAAGTTTCAATGTTATCCCCTTCCTCATACTTCCAAACTGCATCGAGTGTGGACCCCCAGACATCAGACGCTCCTCATGCGTCAAGTCTTTCATTCCCCGGATCATTCTTGTGAACCTGCTCTGGACCCTCTCCAAGGCCAGCACATCCTTCCTTAGATACGGGGACCATAATTGCTGACAATATTGTGAATGCGGTCAGACCAGTGTCTTATAAACCCTCAGCAGTACACCCCTGCTTTTGTATTCTCGTCGTCTCGAAATTAACACTAGCAGAGTGATCTCTGCTGTATCGAATTAATATTGACCCTACATTATTTCCAACTTTCCATCCCTCCCTGACCCTCAACACCCCATCGAGGCTGTAACTGTTCTACGTTGGGTATAAAAAGTGTTGGATTGAAGGGGGTTAAGTGAAGCTGTTTGTTTAGTGACTGGAATTGATGTGAGTCTCCATGGATCTGATTAGTGTGCCTGGAGGGATTCCCCTCTTCTATTAATAAGGGATTCCGTTCAATGTGTTGTCCCATTGGGTCAGCGGGAGCGGCAACTCCGACAGCAACAGAGATCAGCGGCTGTGGAGAGAGAGGGAGGGAGAGGAGAGATCAGAATCTGGGAGCAATGGATTGGAGTCTTCCAACAATGGATCAGAATCTGGGAACAATGGATTGGAATGTTACGACAATGGATCAGAATCTGGGAACAATGGATTGGAATCTTGCAACAATGGATCGGAATCTGGGAACAATGAACCGGAATGTTCCAACCAAGGACAGGAGTTTATTCTATTGGATTTCTGTGTTTACTGATTATTATTGGATTATGACATCAGCTGATCGGACTCAATATCTACTGATGGTGATTCAATGTATTTACTATCCCCTCCTGGCGATTGTTGGTGTTCCGGGTAAGTCTCTGGCTGGAATTGGACCGGCCCGACCGCCACGGGAATCGGAGCAGGCGAGGGGCGGAGAATGGGAAGGTCTGTTGAACACGGGTGGGATTTTGCAGCTTGGGGAAGAGTGAGGCTGGAAACTCCCGTCCCCTGTGTCCAGTTCCTAATTCTAGAAAGGCTGTTTAACTGTATTGATTTTCTTGTCATTTCCTGTACTGGGTTTGCTGCTCTTGTTGAATCTCTGTATCCGGTTATTAATTCTTTCAGCCACTGACAATTGTCTCAGGGTCTATGGGCTGGGATGTCTTCTGAGTGCTGTGACTTTCCATAGACATGTGACCTCAAACACTATTCCTTCATGCGTAAAATATTGAGACAGAATCCTTTTCACCCTCTGCATATAACACCAGTTCACCCACCCAATCACCAGGCCACAGAATTAATTTTATTGGTCATATCTGCACAGCAGGATCTCACAGAGAGAAAACATATTTCATTAAATTTGAAATTTATTCATCAGTGTCACAAGTATGCGAACATTAACATTGCAATGAAGTTACTATAAAAATCCCCGAGTCACCACACTCCAGCGCCTGTTCAGGTACACTGAGGGAAAATTTAGCACGGCCAATGCACCCAACCAGCACAACTTTCAGATAGTGGGAGGAAACTGGAGCACTCGGAGGAAACTCACGCAGACATGGGGAGAACATGCAGAATCTGCACAGACAGTGGCCAAACCTGCAATTGAACCAGGACCTCTGCTGCTGTGAGGCAGCAATGCTATCCCCTGTGCCACCACAAGCTCTCCGAGAGCAACAGGAATACAAACACAC
Organism: Mustelus asterias; assembly: GCF_964213995.1. Lineage (NCBI taxonomy): Eukaryota > Metazoa > Chordata > Chondrichthyes > Carcharhiniformes > Triakidae > Mustelus > Mustelus asterias. The sequence goes on from NW_027590674.1 coordinate 194,559, forward strand.
AGACACACCCAAACACACATACATTAAAACACACATTTGTTGATAGAAGCAATCAGATTTAGATACTCCCACTCACACACAAATTCAAGAACCAAAATTGCTGCAACACTCCAGAATAACGCACACTTAGGAACACTCGTCAGGTACTCTGTTGCTCACACACAAACACGCACACACACACATGCATACTGGTACAGACAATATAGACACACGCAACACACATACGATAGGGGGGCAGGATAACAGCTACTCCCTGTCCATTGATGGTGGGGTGATCAAGTAAAACCGCGTGACAGCCTGGAACTCAGGTCCACGTCCCATTTCTCACCTCTTGCAACCTTCACCGGCAATGGATAAACAGCGGATTCAGTCTCCTGCCCATTTCCGGCAAGAGGCTGAATAAATTATTTCAATCTATTTTAAAACAAATTTAAATGAAATTAGTGAGCCTGGGATGGAATTGTGCGCCACACTTGCCTTTGCAGCCTCACCGGGAGAGGTTGGGTCCGGTGAGGAAAACAGCTGGCCACATGTATGAGGACGAGTCATGATGACCTCGCCGGGAGAACTGAAGGCCATTGAGGACACCGGGCAAGGTCGAGGGCAAAGGTAGGTGCCCCTTGGGCAATGCCCACCGGGCAGTACCAGGGAGTGGGGCATGAGGTGGTGGGGTCTACAGGGGCGGAGCCTGAAGGTAGCGGGGCCGACTCTGAACGTAGTTGCTGGGTGGGAGAGGGTGCCGTTACCACACTGCCCGCTGTCTGTGGGGTGGGGTGGTCCCCGCTGCCACTCTGCACGTGATTGGTGTTGGTAAGGAGGGGGGCATCACTGCCTCTCTGCATGCACATTGGGGTAGGAAGGGGGTCTCGCTGCCACACCGAACGTGATTGGTGGAGGCAGGGAGGGGGGCATCACTGCCTCTTTGCATGCACAGTGGGGTAGGGAGGGGGTTTCGCTGCCTCTCTGCATGCACAGTGGGGTAGGGAGGGGGTCTCGCTGCCTCTCTGCATGCACAGTGGGGGTAGTGTGGGGGTCTCGCTGCCTCTCTGCATGCACAGTGGGGTAGGGAGGGGGTCTCACTGCCTCACTGCATGCACAGTGGGGTAGGGAGGGGGTCTCGCTGCCTCTCTACATACACAGTGGGGTGGGGAGGGGGTCTGGTTGCCTCTCTGCATGCACAGTGGGGTAGGGAGGGGGGCATCACTGCCTCTCTGCATGCACAGTGGGGTAGGGAGGGGTCTCGCTGCCTCTCTGCATGCACAGTGGGGTAGGGAGGGGGTCTTGCTGCCTCTCTGCCTGCACAGTGGGGTAGGGAGGGGGATCTTGCTGCCTCTCTGCCTGCACAGTGGGTTAAGGAGGCGTGCCCTGCTGACACTCTGCATGCAATTGGTGTGGGGGAAGGGGCGGTGATTGGTCCAGGTGGTGGGGAGGGGGCTGGGTCTATATCTGGTCGGGGGCTGCTCAGAAAGAGCTGAGGACCCCCGGACTACCTGGGGGCAGCTGCTGTGTTGAGGCTCGCTGCAGCAGCAGAGAGCTGACAGATGTCTCTCTCAGACCAGGCAGCTCACTGCTGGCTGCAATTGCGCATTTGCAACCAGATAGGTTTGGGAGGTAGTGGGTATCCCAGCCAGCGCTGTGAGAGCTGCAAGTGATGGGGCCACTGCTGTGGGTGGTCCAACAGCCATCGAGTTTTAACAGCACAAAATGAGGCCCTTCGACCATTATGTCTGAATAGGTCATCAAACACCTATCCAATCCAATCCCATTTTCCAGCACTCGATCCATAGCCTTGTCATAGAGTTTACAGAATGGAAACAGGCCCTTCGGCCCATCTTATCCATGCTGCCCTTTCTTTTTAAACCCCTAAACTAATCCCAATTGCCCACATTTGCCCCATATCCCTCTATACCCATCGTGCCCATTTAACTATCTAAACGCTTTTAAAAAATAAAATTGTACCCGCCTCTACTACTGCCTCTGGCAGCTCGTTCCAGACACTCACCACCCTCTGTGTGATAAAATTGCCCCTCTGGACACTTTTGTATCTTTCCCCTCTCTCCTTAAACCTGTGCCATCTAGTTTTAGACTCCCCTACCTTTAGGAAAAGATATTGACTATTGAGCTGATCTGTGCCCCTCATTATTTTATAGACCTCTAGAAGATCACCCCTCAGCCTCCTACGCTCCAGAGAAAAAAGTCCCAGTCTATTCAGCCTATCCTTATAACTCAATCCATCAAGTCCCAGTCGCATCCTCGGAAATCTTTTCTGCACTCTTTCTAGTTTAATAATTATATGCTCTGGCGTTTGAGTTGCTGATCTAAATGCCTCTTGTGGTTTTTCCCGCTTCTACCATCCTTTCAGGCCGTGAGCTGCAGATCCCATCACCCTGTGGATGAAAACATTTTCCCTCAAATCCACACAAACACCTGCCCTTTACCTTAACTCCACGCCCCTCTGGTTATTGACACCTCTACTAAAGGGAAAAGGTTTCTTCCTATCCGTGTGCCACATAATTGTGTTCATATCACTCAGCTCCCCCCCCCCACCCCCCGCCCCCACCTGAAAGCATTCCCCACCACCACCCACTACACCCACTCCACCTCCAGCCGTCTCTGCTCTAAGGTAAAAAACCCAGCCTAACCAGCCTCTCCTCATAGCTGAAACTCTCCAGCCCAGGCAGCATCCTGGTGAATCTCCTCTCCACCGTTTCCAGTGTAATCACATCCTTCCTGTAGTGTGATGACCAGAGCTGTGCACAGTTCTCTTGCTCTGGTCCAACCAGCATTTTATACACTTCCATCATCACCTCCCAGCTCTTATAGTCTATGCTGCGGCTGCTAAAGGCAAGTATCCTACATGTCGTCTTAACCACCTCATCTACCTGTCTTGCTGCTTTTGGAGATCCACATATCTGCAGCCCAAATTCATTCTGGTCCTCTGCACTTCCTCAGACTCGACCGGACATGGTACATTTCCTTGCCCGGATAGTCGTCCCAAATGCATGGCCTCACATTCGTCAGGTGTAAATTACATTTGCCCATTTGCCCAGCCTTTCAGTTTCCTCAGCACGGTGGCACAGTGGTTAGCACTGCTGCCCCACAGCGCCAGGGACGTGTGTTCCATTTCTGGCTTGGACCACATCTGTGTGGAGTTTGCACATTCTCCACGTGTCTTCATGGGTTTCCTCCGGGTGCTCCAGTTTCCGCCCACAGTCGGAAGACTTGTGGGTTAGGTGGATTGGCCAGGATATACTGGACTTACTGTCAGGGAGAATTGCTTGGGTAAATGCATGGGGTTCAGGGGATATCGCCTGGGTGGGATTGTGCTCAGTCCAGACTCGATGGGCTGAATGGCCTCCTTCTGCACTGTAGGATTCTATGATTCCTGTCATCTAAGGCTTTCCTCCTCAATATTTACCACACCACCAATTTTTGTATCATCTGCAAACTTACTGATCACACGTCACACATTCATGTCCAGACCATCAATGTACACTACAAACAGCAAGGGACCCAGCATCGATCCCTGTGGAACCCCACTGAACACAGGCTTGCAGTCACAAAAACAACCTTCCACCATCACCCTCTGCCACTCAGCCATTTTGAATATAATTTACCAAATTGACCTGGTTCCAATCGGAATCACTTCCTTGTTCAGTCTTCCATATTTGTCAAAAGCTTTTCTGAAGAACACGTAGACTACATCGACTGCACTTCCCTCATCTCCTCATCCAGTCACCTCCTCAATATATTCCAGCGAATTGTCAGACATGATCTCCCCCTGTCAAAGGCACGCTGACTATTGTTCATAAATCCTTACCTCTCGAAGTGGAGATTAATTCTGTCCCTCAGGTTGTTTTCCAATCATTTCCCGAACACGGATATGGTGATGGTGGTGTCCTGGCCGTGATCTTGGATATCTCCAGGGCACCTTGCAGGATGGCAGTATGGCACAGTGGTTAGCACTGCTGCCTCACAGCATCAGGGATCCCATTTCAATTCCTGGGATTCCATCAGCACCAGTGAAGCTTCTTTTTAAAACTTTGTTCCATTCTCACATCTCGCCTGTTGGGATTTCTCCTATTACAAGAACGTGTGGTGTTCCTCTGGAAAGAATCCACTGTGAGCAAGTCCAGTTTCTCGCAGCTCCCCAATGTCCACATTCAGCCTTGTAAATTCAGTCTCGGTCACAGCCGTCCCGTGTACATCATCAACCTGCATAAGTTCATTGGTAAGGTCAGGGCACATCGTGCTGATGTTTCAGCTTGAGATGCAAAAGACTGATTTGATTTGAATTGATTTGGTTTATTATTTTCACATATAATAAATATGTGATCCAAGCCGGGAATCGAACTCAGGTCCCTGTGAGACAGCAGTGCTAACCATTGTGCCACCATGCTGCCGACTCAGGAACAGCTTCTTCTCTGCTGCCATCTGACGTTTTAATGGGCCCACATCGCATTCAGATGATCTTATTCTACACCCTCGCTCTGAGTCCAACATTACATTCTGCACTCTCTCCTTCTCTATGTTCAGGGTTACAGTGTTACAGAGTTCAGTGTTGGGCCAGGGAGATGGTGTCTGTGGACCTGTTGGGGAGGTTGGTGAACTGTAGTGTATCCAGGCAATCTGGGAGGCCGGAATTGATTCATGCCATGACTAACCTTTTGATGCATTTCATAACATTGGATATAAAGTGAAAAGTGTTGTTGCTTGAGTGCCATACAGACAAAGCATACTGTACATAGAGAAGGAGAGAGGGCAGAATGTAATGTTGCAGTCATAGCTAGGATGTAGTAAAAGATCATCTTAATGCAATGTGGGTCCATTCAAACGTCTGATGGCAGCAGAGAAGCTGTTCCTGAGTCGGCAGCATGGTGGCACAATGGTTAGCGCTGCTGTCTCACAGGAACCTGAGTTCGATTCCCGGCTTGGATCACTGTCTGTGTGGAATTTGCACATTCCACCCGTATGCGCATGGGTTTGCTCCGGATGCTCCAGTTTTCCCCCACAGTCCAAAATGTGCAGGTTAGGTTGATTGGCCATGTTAACTGCCCATTAGCGTCCTGGGATATGTATGTTTGGGGGATTAGCAGGGTGCATATGTGGGATTTCGGGGATAGGACCTGGGTGGGATTGTTGTCGGTGTAGACTCGATGGGTCAAATGGCCCCCTTCTGCACTGTAGTGATTCTATGATTCTATGAGTCGGTTGGTCCATGTCCTCACACATTTTTTATCTTTTTCTCTGATGGAACAAGTGGGAAAAGTTGATGTCCGTGGTGCGCTATTCCTGAATTAGGCTGGTTGCTTTTGTGAGGTAACGGGAGGTTGAGACAGAGTTAATGAGTGGGAGGTTGGTTTGAGTGATGGACTGGTCTGCATTCACCAAGCTTTGAAGTTTCTCGCAGTCTTGGACAGAGCAGGAGCCATACCAAGCTAGAATGTTATTTATGGTGCATCTGTAAAAGTTGATGAGAGTCGCAGCTGACATGCCAAATGTCCCTAAACCTCTGAGAAAATAGAGGCGTTCGGAGACTTTTTTAATTATAGGGACGTCATGGAGGAACCAGGAAAGGTTTTTCGTGATGTGGACCCTAAAACGTGAAGCTCTCGACTATTTCAACTTCATCCCATTGATGTAGATCGGGGCATGTACTCCACTAGGCTTCCAGAAGTCGATTTGCTTTGTTGACATTGAGGAAGAGATTATTGTTGTCGCCCCAGTTCACCAGATTCTCTGTCTCTTCCTCCGACCCACTGCAGGTGTCATCAGCAAACTTGGGAACCGAGTTGCAGGGGAATTTGGCCACACAGTCACCAGTGTATAAGGAGTATAGTAAGGGGCTGAGGACGCAGCCTTACGGGGCACCGCTGTTCAGGATGATTGTGAAGGAGATGTTGTTGATTGTCCTTAATTTTGCTCTCTATGGATTAGGAAGTTGAGGATCCAATTGCAGAGGCAGGAGCCAAGCCCAGCGCCACGAACCTTGGACATGAGTTTCGTAGGACTAATGGTGTTGCAGGCTGAGCTGTAGTTGATAAACACGAGTCTGTGTTCCAGGGTTCACTGTCGGGCCCGGGAGATGGCATTGTGGACCTGTTGTGGATGTCGGTGAACTGTCGTGGATCCAGGCAATCTGGGAAGCCGGAACTGATTCATGCCATGACTAACCTTTTGATGCATTTCATAATATTGGACATCAGAGTCACCGGACGATAGGCATTAAGGCAGCCTGCTTGGCTTTTCCTTTGGTACTGGCCTTTGTTTGAGTTTTACCTGGTGCATAGATTGGCAACCTTCCTGCCGAGAGACGACTGCAGCTGCACTGGTCCAGTAGACCAACGTGGGACAGCAGTAATCGCACTGAGCATTATGGACGATAGCGATTCGCTGAACCCTGAAACTTTCTCCCACTCTTGAAAGAAACACTGGAAGTTGTGTTCTGTGCCAATCGAGTGTGAGATTACTATTTTTTCCTGTGTTGTGCTAACAGTGGCCACAATGCTGTGATCTCCTCTCCAGGGTACAGTTCTGTGTAAATATAATAGAGATTCTGTGCTGTCAAGGCATCAGGATCTCCCTCTGCCAATTGTTAGTATTGTCCAGAGGCAAGGGTCAAACCAGCCCTCTTTGGTACCAGCTCTGTTGCAGGGGTTGTCAGTAAACTGTCTGAGAGACGACAGATTACCATCTACAGGATTCCAGTCTGGATTTTCTGTCAGGGTTTACTCCCTCACCCTTGGAGCTGAGTGAGGGTCAATGTTGTGGACTCTCCGGAAAGCTCTCTCCCAAATGTATACCAGTGTGTTGCTACCATGGACTGCACGGTGACACAGTAGTTAGCACTGCTGATTCACAGCGTCAGGGAGCTGGGTTCAATTCCAGGCTTGGGTCACTGTCTGTGTGGAGTTTGGACCTTCTCCCCGTGTCTGTGTGGGTTTCCTCCGGATGCTCCACTTTCCTCTCACACTGCAAAAGACGTGCTGGTTTAAAAAAAAGATTTAAGTCATTTTATGTGTATACATTCTTTTTTATTTTAACCCATCCTCAGTCCAAATGGTAACTTCTTTCCCTGAATCCTGTCTAATTTTATTCTTTATTTCCCTTCCTGACAGTGAACATAATCACAATTGTGACTCTGACGAGCAGAAACTGTGGTCTGTCCAAATGTGTGACTCGTTACCTGGTGGCCATGTCAGCGGGGGATCTGCTGGTCGTTATCCTCGACCTGATATTCAGACACATTCCCATTCTTTATTGGGAACAGTTTGATTTCCTGCGCTGGGTCCCCGTGTGTAACATCCACGCCGTCCTGCTTTATGCAGCCACTGACTGTTCTGTCTGGTTCACCGTCACTTTCACCTTTGATCGATTTGTGGCCATTTGCTGCCCCAAGCTGAAGAGTAAATATTGCAGTGAGAAATCGGCGGCTGTGGTTCTGGGAACAGTGACGGTGCTGAGCTGTTTAAAGAACATCTTCTGGTATTTTATGTTATTAAATAGATATCTGCTGGGGAACATCCCCTGGTTTTGTGATGTCACAGTGGATGTGATGGAATCTCCGGTCTGGACAACAATCGAGTTCCTCCACAACATTCTAACCCCGGCTGTCCCGTTCGCCCTGATTCTGCTGCTCAACGTTTTCACCGTCAGACACATTTTAATGAGCAGCAGAGCCCGCAGGAGACTCCGGGCTCACAGCAGTGGGGAGAATCCCAGAGACCCAGAGATGGAGAGTCGCAGGAAATCCATCATTTTACTGTTTGTTATCTCAGCCAATTTCATCCTCTTATGGTCGACATTAATGGTTTATTCGATATGTAAACGGATGTATAATTTGGGCTATCGGTCTGTCTGGTTAGATTACTATGTTATGGAATTTGGTTTCATGTTGCAACTCACAAGTTGTTGTACAAACACTGCCATTTATGCTGTGACACAGACTCACTTCAGACAGCAGCTAATACATCTGCTGAAATATCCCCTTACTGCAATTCTTCAACTCATGAGACCCTGACAGGAAACTACAACTACAAGACCCCTGACTCTTTCTATTGGACTTTCAAATATAAATAACAAACAGCCTCACAGAGACAGAGAGAGTGACAGATAAAGAGAGAGAGAGGGCAGTGAGAGCAAAACTGGGCGTGATAGAGAGACGGAGGTTGACAGAGAGAGGGACGGGTACAAATACATGGAGCGTGACACCGTTTGAAAGAGTTTCAAACAGATACAGGGAGAGAAACAGAGAGAGCGAGAGAGAGAGAGAGAGAGAAAGAACAGAGACAGATAGGGACTCTCCCAGACCGAGAAAAACAGGGATAGAGATTGGGGGAAATGGGGAGGGAGATGGACAGGGAATGAGAAAGGGAGACAGAGGGAGACAGATGGCAGAATGTAATGAGAAAGGGAGACTAAGACGGAAAGGGAGACAGAAAGGGAGGCAGAGAGAAACAGAGACAGAGAGCGTCAGTGAATTTGAAACAGTGAGACTGAATGAGTACAATGGACACAGCAAGAGCAAAAGACAGAGCGAGGTCGAGAGAGAGAGAAAGACAGAGAAATAAGAAAAGGGGGACAGAGAAGGAGAGGGACAAGGAGAGTGAGACTGAGGGGGGAGGAGACACAGAGGAAGAGTGTAGAGAGAAGGTGAATGAGGGAGATGCAGAGAGACAGTAAGAGACACAGAGAAACAGACAGATATATATATATATATATATATATATATATATATATATATATATATACACACACAGAGAGAGATACAGAGAGAGGCATGCACAGAAAGACAGAGAGACATACTTAATGACTTTAACGATAACCATCAGGTGGAGTTATTGGAATATGAGCTCCCTGATTGGGACAGTTAATGCTGTCCAATCCGGGAGCCCTGCAGACGTATATAATATGGTGTGTCGAGGTTACCGGTAGTCAGGGTGTGTACACTCTGGGTGTGGATGTGATGGACTGGTGGTTTTATCACTACACTATTAATACAGAAACTCAGCTAAAGTTCTGTGCACCCGGGTTCGAATCCCGTCACAGCAGATGGTGGAATTTGAATAAATATATCTGGAATTCAGAATCAGCTGGTGACCATAAAACCAGTGTCGATTTTCGGAAAAACACATCTGGTTCACCAATGTCCCAGGGAAGGAAATCTGTCGTCCTTATGTGGTCAGGACTAAATGTGACTCCAAGTGGTTGACACTTAATTGCCCTCTGAACATGGGCAACTAGGGATGGGCAATAAATGCTGGCCGGCCAGTGACACCCAAGTCCCAAGAGTGAATACAAATACTTTGTACTGGGAAATTTTAAACAAACGGTAAACTGTTTCTCACAGCTGGATAAATACCCAATCCCTCTGATTGAGGACTGAGCTTCAAAGCTGGCAGGAGGATTCTTGTTTCCAATTATGAACTTATTCACGTGCACTTATACTGACAGCTCGATGAGGTTTCCCAGCGATATTCAACCATTCATACTCAGAGGAAGTTTAACATTTATAAAGTGTCAAATGTCGGCTTACATTAACACTGCAATGAAGTTAATGTGAAAATCGCCTCGTCGCCACACACTGGTGCCTGTCCGGGTAACACTGAGGGAGAATTGAGCATGGCCAACGCACCTAACCAGCAACGTCTTTCAGACTGCGGGAGAAAACCGGAGAAACCAGATGAAACCCACGCAGATACAGAGAGAATGTGCAGACTCCACACAGACATTGACCCAAGGCAGGAACTGAACCCAGGTCTCTGGCGCTATGAGGCAGCAGCGCTACTCACTGTGACACCTCGTCAATGGTGACAGTTCGGGGAAAGAAATTCCAGAAGTACCTGCATGGCGGTGCAGCCCATAACATTGGCCCATATCCAGCTGTGGGCTTTATTACTGTCCGCCTACCATTACCCAGGAGGCTGAGTCACTGACGCCGATGCCTTTAGTTGGCTACGATTCACAAACACTTGTCGTACCCACAATGGAAGAGACGGTCATCATGAACTTTCTCAAAACTCTCCCAGTGGCTGCCAATAATATTCGGCTGTGGAGGCAAAATTACCCATTCCTGAATGAATTGAAGCAGCGAGTGCTGATGGGGGAATCCAAAAGGCCGTTACAGCCTGAATTGCACCCATATTGGAATGGCAGAGAGCAGCTGACTGTGGAAGATGGCACACGCCTTTGGGGATCAAGAGTGTCATCCTGAGCCAGGGTCACCATCCCATGGTGAACTTTACCATGGCCACCCAGGAGTGGCAAACTGAAGATCCTCCAAGTTGCCCTGTCTGGTGGCCAGGTATGGGGACGGATATTTGCCCATGGGTCAGTGTTGGCAATATCAACAAGGGCAGAAGTACCACCAATTACTACTCTTCACACGTGGGAATGGCCAGGACATCCGTAGACGTGGCTGCACACGGAGAGTGCCGGTCCGTTCATGGGGTCTATGTTCCTGATAATGGTAGATGCTGATTCAAAATGGATGGCCGTACACAGGGTGAGTTACTCAAACACAAGGACAAGAGTGGAGAAACTTCACACCTCTTTCATGACACCAGGGATCCCGCAGGTGTTTGTTTCTGAAAATGGACCACCCTTCATCAGCCAGGAATTTGTGCATTCGATGAAGTTGGACAGAATCTGACACGTTAGGGCAGTGTCATATTACCCATCATCCAACGGCCTGGCAGAAAGAGCGGCCCAAACAGTAAAAGCAGGTTCAAAATACCATCCCTCAGTCTCTTTGGACACCAAACCATCCAGATTTCATCTTCAATTACAGAATGACACCCTCCAACCCTCCCCCCGACCTCCCCTCTTCAACAACTGGAATAGCCCCAGCAGAGTTGTTGATGGGAAGTTCACTCCGCCCAATGTTAAGTCTGACCTTCTGAGGGCGGGAGCTAACACCCAGTGCCGTTCCCACCAGGCGGGAGAGGCACCTAAAGGCAGGAGATAGGTTATTGGTAAAGAATCATGGCAATGGATCCACGTGGTTATGAGGCACGGTCGAGTCTGGAACAGGGCCAGTTTCCTATCAAGTCCGCTTGGGAGATACCATCCTATGGGAATGCTTCAATCATCTACAAGCCATGCAGCCCCAAGCCGTGCAGGAAAAAGCAATTCCCAGCAGACCGGGAACTTTGGAAAGAATTCCAGGCACTCCGGCTCCTGTTCCCCATCTCCGCCAGTGGGAACCTCGGAGTCTGAAATGGACACAGTGGGTTTAGCCTCTCGACCACATTGTCACCCGATTAAGGGAACTCGGGCCACACGCTCATGGTGGAAGAGGCGAGCTCCGGTCTGCTGAACCCCACTCACTTCCGAGGCTGAGCAGCAGGAACCGGACCCAGCATTGAAACTCCAAAAAATGCTTCCAAGGTGGTCAGCCCTCGGCGGTTACTCAGACCTAGAGGGGGAGGGGGGGCAGTGACTTCAATCAGGTTCATGTGTTGGACACGGGCAAATATAAACTACCAAACTGAGGCCTGTGAAATGTGCCCACTCAGGGAGCTCCACAGAGTGCAAGCTGCAGAGAGTGAAGCACTGAGAGCTGGGGTAAGTGTGGGAGTTTAGGGAAGTGGTGGAGAGGTATTGCTGTGTCTTGTGTCCCTTACTGCCCGGTCCCTTACGGCCAGGTCCAGGGCGGGTAGGTGTCACCCAGACATTACTGTTCAGAAAGTGACGTGAGCAGATGTGTTTATTGAGACTTTCAGAAGGCTTTCGACAAGGTCTCACATCGCAGACTGCCATGTAAAGTGAAAGCACATGGGATTACAGGCAATGTTTTGAGACGGATAGAAAGCTGGTTCACTGATAGAAAGCAAAGAGTTGGCAATAAATGGGCCTTTTTCTGATTAGCAGTCAGTGTCGAGTGGGGTTCTGCAGGAATCTGTGCACGGACCCCAACTGCTCACATTATATATTAATTATTTTGAAAATGGAACTAGATGTATCATCTCCAAATTTGCAGATGATAAAAGGTGTGTGAGGGTGAGCTATGAGAAACATGCAGACATGCTTCAGTGTGATTTGAACAGGCTCAATGTGTGGGGATGTGCAAAGCAGTTGCAGTAAAATGTGGATCAATGTGAAGTTATCCAATTTAGCAGCAATAATAGGAAGACAGATTATTATTTGAATGGGTGTAAATTGAGAGAGGTGGATACTCAGCGAGGCCTTGGTGTCCGTATGCATCAGTAAGTGAAAGTCAGCGCGCATGTACAACAGGCAGTAAAGAAGACAACTGTAATGCTGCCCTTCATAGGGATAAGATTGGAGTACAGGAAGAGAGATGTGTCATTGCAGTTGTACAGGGCATTGCTGAGGCCACATTTCGAGTATTGTGTGCAGTTTTGGTGTCCTTATCTGAGGAAGGATATCCTCGCTATAGAGGGAGTACAGCGAATGTTTACCAGGCTGATTCCTGGGATGGCAAGTCTGTGATATGAAGAGAGACGAAGTCGGTTAGGGCTTTATTCATTGGAGTTCATTCGAGTGAAACATATAATATTGGACCATGTTTAGACAGGGTAGATTCAGAAAGAATGTTCCTGATGCTCAGGGAGTTGAGGACGAGTGTTCATGGTTTGAGGATAAGCATCAACCTTTTAGAACAGAGGTGAGGAGAAATTTCTCCACTCTGATGACCTATGGACTTCGCTACCACAGAATGTAGCTGAGGCCAAAACCTTTCGTGATTTCAGGAAGAAATTATGTATCCCTCTTGGGGCTAAAGTGATCACGGGATATGGGAGCAAGGGATGGTCAGGATATTGAAGTTGATGATGATCCCTGATCAAACTGAATGTCGGAGCTGGGTCGAAGGGCCGAATGGCCTGCTCCTGCTGTTCCTATATTTCAATGTTTCTATGATTGTGAAGCTGAGGTGAGTCTGTACACGGTGTGAATCTGAACATGATCCGAGTCCGAACCTTGTATGAATCTGAACAGCGTCTCTGTCTGAACCTGGGTGGGTCTGAACCTGGTGCGGGGCCTCTCGACATGATTGCCAGTATTCCACTTGCCTTCCTAACTGCCGATTGAACCTGCAGGTTAACCTTTAGAGAATCTTGAACAAGGCCTCCCAAATTCCTTTGTGCATCTGATTTTCTAAGCATTTCCCCATTTCGAAAATAGTCTCTGCCTCCATTCCTCCTTCCAAAGTGCATAACCTCACACTTTTCCTCCTTGTATTCCATCTGCCCCCTCTTTATCCACTGTCCTAACCTGTCCAAGTCCTTCTGCAGCCCTCCTCCTCCCCCTCCCCCCTCCCACTTCCGCAATACTCCCTGTCCCTCTGCATATAATTGTATCATCACCAAACGTAGCAACAGCGCCTTCATTTCGTTTTTCCAAATTATTAATGTGTATTGTGAAAGGTTGTGGTCCCAGGACCGACCCCCGAGGCACACCACTTGTCACCGGCTGCCATCCTGAGAGAAGATCCCTTCATCCCCACTCTCTGCCTTCTGCCAGTCAGCCAATCCTCTATCCATGCCAGGATCTTACCCTCAACACCATTGGCACTTAACTTATATAACAGTCTCCTATGCTGCGCCTTATCAAAGAAAGATCACCACCAATGCCACCACAATTTCCTCAGCTATGTCTTTTAGAAACCTGGGGTGTAGTCCATCCGGTCCAGGTGATTTACCACCCACAGACCTTTCAGTTTCCCCAGAACCTTCTCCTGAGTGATGGCCACTACACCCACCTGTGTCCCCCGACTTTCCTGGAGCTCTGGCATCCCACTGGTGTCTTCCACCGTGAAGACTGATGCAAACTATTCAGTTCCTCTGCCATTTCTTTGTTTCCTATTATTCCTTCTCCAGCCTCATTTTTTAGTGATCCAATGGCTATTTTTGCCTCTCTCTTAACTTATATTGGAAAACCTTCTCCTCTCCTCTTTTATAATCCAAGCTTGCTTACACTCATATTTCATCTTCTCCCCTCTTATTGCTTTTTTAAGTTGTCCTCTGCTTGCTTTCAAAAGCTTCTCAATCTTCTGCCTTCCCACTAATCCTTGCCACTAAGGATGCTTTCCCTTTTGTGTTTTTGCTGCCCTTGGCTTCCCCGTCAGCCATGGATTCCTCGTCCTCCCTGTGGCATGTTTCCTCCTCCTTGGGATGAATTTCTGTTGTGCCTCGCAAATAACTCTCAAGAACTCCTGTCATTGCTGTTCCACTTTCTCCCCTGCTCGGCTCCCTTTACAATCAACTCTGGCCAGCTCCACCTTCATGTCCTTGTAGTTATCTTTATTTAATTCAAATACCTTTACATCTGATTCCAGGTTCTTCCTCTCAAACTGCAGGGTAAATTCTATCATATTGTGGTCACTGCTCCCTAAGGGTTCCTTCACCTTAAGTTCCCTAATCAAGTCTGCCTCATTACACATCGCCAAATCCAGAATTGCCTGTTCCGTAGTAGGCTCTGTCACAAGCTGCTCCAAAAACCCTCTCTTAGACATTCCACAAATTCCTTTTCTTGGGATCCACGACCTATCTGATTTTCCCAGTCCACCTTAGAATCTTAGAAACCTACATATTGAAGTCCCCCATGATGATTGTAACATTGCCTTTTCTATCTCCTGATGTATTTTCTGCCCCTCATTCTCTCACTATCCTCATCCCTACCCTCAGACTGTACTTTACCCTTTACCTCCGCCAATCAGACACGATGTTTACATTTGAAGGCCAGTTTCCAATATTCAAAGTCTCTCTATTTTTCCCTTGCCTCCTTTTTCCCTTTTGCCTGTAATTCAGATTGATTCAATTATTTTGCTTGCTGTTCCCCCCTTCCTTTTCTTTTCCCTGTAATTCAAATAGTTTTAATTATTTTTTATATTGAGTCACTTTCATTTGTAACTGAATTTCCAACGATTCTGACTGAGCTTCTGACAATTCCAAATGTTGTGCTATTGCCACAATTATCTCTCCTTTCTGTACTCTGTCAGGCAATGTCAACTGGAATGTGTTTCCAATTCCAAAAGCTTTGCTTTCGTCACTATCTGTCAGGTAACTTGCGTGACTTCCTCCACCCGCAGAAACTTCTGAGCCTCTGAAAGAGACATTAATCCAAACCACACTCCCTATTTAAACTGGAATACAACACCTGAAAAGAAAACACAAATCTGCTCAGCGCTCACTGTCTTTGAGTTCACTAATCCAAAATCAATCAAGAAATACAGGTTTCAATCCCGGAGCCCCCAGTTGTTCTCAGTCAGGTTGGATACTCCCAGTTGTTCCATGAAGCTCGAGTGACCTGTAACTCTTTACCTTGAATCTGGCTCGAAGGAGCACGAGAGGTTTCACTTCAGGTGGGAGTGAACTGACCCACGAGGAACTCTTATTCAATACAAAGCATAATTGAGAATATTGTTGACATGTATAGTAAGACAATTAGCAAGAACTTTTAACAATTACAAACAAGAAACACAACAACCACAATAATGTACAACTCTGAAGGAAATATCTCTAGTGTGTTCCAACCAAAGCCAACATCCAATCCACAAAACCCTCCAAATCACCACAATACAGCAGAGGTTAATGCCGAATTATTACACGTGTCCAGCCTCCTGGGCTGAATGCTCAAAATCCCTTGAGAAACTCAGCAGAGGTTGCAGTCGAGTCTGTTCCACAAAACACAGCCTTTTCAAAAGAGAAGGACAGGGAGAGGGAGAGAGATTGCTTCTGAGCTTGCTGCTAAACTGCTTCCCAAAACTAAACTAAAAGACCAAAAAAAAACCACCACCTGACTGCCACAGCTTAGCTCCACCTCCATGTAAGCTGCATGATTTAAACAAAATTGCTGAAAGGTCCACTCACATGACAACATTAACACCCTCACTCTCAACTCAGCACTCCCCATTACCCCAACACTCTCTCTCTCTCACCAACACTATCCTGTCACGTCAACACACCCCCTCACCTCAACACACCCCCGCTCACCTCAATACTCCCCTTCCCCTCTCTGCACAATCTCTATCACACAGACATTACACCCTTTCTCCTCAACACTAGCCGTCTCGCTTCTAAGTTCCCCCTCTCACATTTACATTGTCCCATAGAGGGTTAACATCAATTCCTCTCACCAGAACACGCGCTCTCAATTCAACACTCCCCCAATCAACACAACTCTCCCCCTCTCACCTTAACATGTTCCCCCCCTCACATCAATCCTCCCACTCACTTCTACATTCCCCCACGCACCACAACACTACCCATCTCATCTCGACGCTCCTCACCTCAAGATCCCCAAGATATGAATTTCCCGTCCCACACCGCATGGGAGTCGGAGCAGATGGGCACAGACCGTGTCAAGATCCAATTACCTCTGGTGGGATTATCCGAATTTGGGGAGAGTGCGGGACCAAATCCGACACTCTGTCTCACATCAACATTCTCCCTCTCTCATATCAGCTCTCTCTTCCCATCTCAGCACTCTGTCTCGCCTCAGCTCCCGCCATCTCCTTTTAACTTTCCCCCTCACCTCAACAAACTCCCCCTCATCTCAATACACCGCCTCTCAACTCATCACTCTCCCCCTCACTTCCATAATAAACTTTCACTCCACACACAGCCCCCCACTCCACACAACTCAAACATCCGCCCGCTGTCCCTGCCCTGGGTGTGTTTGCTGGGGAAATTGCAGATGGAGTTTTATCTTGTGTTTCCCCGATGCTACACCTGTCCCTGCAGATGCAGAAATAACCTGATTCTTATTGGAACCAGGTATTTAGGAACAGCAGTGACCGCACTCTCCTTTCACAACCTGCACAGATACATTACTGAATTGCTCTGATTGTCAATACACATCCAGGTGCATGGCTAACCTCATCCCTACTGTCTTTACCTTCCAGGTGTATCACCGACTTCATTCTTATTACCAACTGACAAACAGATACATCACTGACCTCACTCTTATTGTCGCTACTGATTCCCTGCGACCCCCGCGTTACAAAACGAATAAAGGCAACACAGCAGCAGCGTCACACAAACTGTCTCAAAAACCTTCAGCTCCTTCAATCATTCTAATCCTGGGCTGATCTCAACAACATAAAGTTTGAATGCAGAATGTAAGTTTGTTCCTCCACGAATACACTTGGTTTAAATAATTGCGGAACAGAGCATCTATTTCAGGTCAAGCAGAGGTGGCAGTGTGGGAGCATGGTGCTAAATATCAGAATTATCTGTATCAATATCTGACTGCTCAGAGACCGGAATTAAAATAAATATATTCACTGCATGTGAAACATGTATAAAATGATATGCATTAAAAAGTTACTGCTGGTGTTCAGTGACTGGAACCTTGAGGTCTCTATAAATGTACCTCTTCTGTTCTGTGGAGAAACGGATTTCGAAATGTTTTTCAATTAGATTGTATAAGATCTCCACATGCATTTTCACAAATTCCCTCACTAAATCCCCAGCTGAATTTAACAAGGCAGTCCCCACCAATTGAATTCTGGTTTTCACTCTGCGTGAGATGTCAGCCCCTCCGGGAATGTCACCCCGCTTGGTTAACGCTGACACACAGACTCACTGTTACTGGGAGATATTGCAAAGTGTTCTTGTGTTGGATCGGGTCATCTCACTGTCCCAATAATGCAAACAATCACAATATGGAACGGGTTCTCACTTCTACACGGGACAATTATTCCCCATTTGGCATTGATTGCCATCAGTTGATCAATCTGATTTACTTCACTGGGACACTCTTCACATACAACAGAAAATGTCTGCAATTAATTCATTCGAATTCCAAAGTGTCTGAACTTATTTAGGAAAGATCTGAAGGAGTAATTCACAAACTATTACAACAAATTAACAGAAGA